>NC_090073.1:3818236-3924870 GCF_038355195.1 Osmerus mordax | reverse complement strand
AACGAGCGAGCTCATGAACGAACGACAGAGCAACACCAAACGTTTGCGACCCGAGATGTCGTGCGTCTGACGCCCAGAGAACAGGCAGTGCAGGGCGCCCTCGCGACGACACGCCAGCGCTTCCGTCATCCGTCCTGATTTCTGATAAGGCAGACGTGTGCGCGACGGTTTCGCTGGTTAGAAACACGAGAGCCTTCTTGAGCCTCGGCTGTGAGCATTAGATGAAAGGATGGTTGGGGGGGGGGGGGAGAGAGGGAGAGAGCCGCTTACAGGGCCTCAGGGACGGCGGATGCTGCCACCGTGACAGTTTTAGGGCAGCGGCAAGAGTTATAGATGAGCTTCTGATGTTATCCATTACTCTCTCGGAACAGGGAGGGGGGAAAAAAAGCAGAAGAAGAAGAAAAAGAAGAAGAAAAAAAAAAGTCAAAGAAGAGGAAACAGCAGCTTTAATTCAGGCTCACTGCAGCGTCCAGAGCCGAGGGCTGCTCTGGAGTGGAGCTGAAACTGGGCACACCCGGTGTCTGTCCCGATGCTGGTCCAGAACAGGAGACTGCCCCCTGCGTTTGCCAGCTGACCTTTCAGTCTTCAGACGTGTGGAATGACACTAAACACTTAACTAGACATAAATGAACTATTTCGAATCGGTTTTCGACTGAGAAAAACATTCTTTTGTCTGGACGTATAGGATCGACAAAAGGACTGTTAGCCCAGGGTTGCGTAACTTCAGATCAGATTTCAGGATGACGTACACTGAGAATGCAGCCTGCTATTTTAGCACACACGTCGTTTTCCAAAAGGCAAAAATACACACAAAATACATATACTGTATTTGTATCAGGCTAGGTCCTGGTGGAGCATGGTGGAGCAAGAAATGTCTGTGTGTGACGTGTGCATACTTGTGTGCGCATGAGTGTGTGTGTGCGCGCGTGCCTGTGTGTGTACAGAGCAGCAGCCCAGACGACAGGTGTATGGAGGGGAGGCAGAATGGACAGTTTTAATAGAGCACTCACAGAGCCTAAGGGAGAGCACAGTCACCCTGCAGATATTACAAACGAAGATAATCCATTTCCTGAAGGCCAGCAGATCACATGGTGGGGCGGAGAGCAGGTTTCCTATGGGCCATGGTAACCTGGAAGATGCAGTAAGGCAGTACTGGGGGTTTAGATAGCAACGGAACACATGACAAATGGTTTAATACTAGCACACACACACACACACACAATCACACACACACTCGCCCACACATAGTCACAGTCACACACACACGTATTTACACACGATAACACGCCCACACACACACGCTCGCACACACACACATCCTCTTGCTCCTTGGAGGCGCGACGGCATTTGGAGCAGTTCCTTAAACACAGCTCTTTCTGCTGCATGGCGTCCCCCAGGGGGGTCGCACACAGCCCAATCCATGCTGCGGTCGACACCCAGCTTCTCTGCTCCTGCGGCAGTCTCTCCTCCTCCTCCTCCTCTCCCTCCCCACCCCCCCTCCTCCTCCTCCTCTCCCTTCCTCCCCCCCCTCCTCCTCCTCTCCCTTCCTACCACCCCTCCTCCTCCTCCTCTCCCTTCCTCCCCCCCCTCCTCCTCCTCCTGCTCTCCCTTCCTCCCCCCCTCCTCCTCCTCCTGCTCTCCCTTCCTCCCCCCCTCCTCCTCCTCCTGCTCTCCCTTCCTCCCCCCCTCCTCCTCCTCCTGCTCTCCCTTCCTCCCCCCCTCCTCCTCCTCCTCTCCCTCCCCCCCCCCCCCCCCTCCTCCTCCTCCTCTCCCTTCCTTCCCCCCCCTCCTCCTCCTCCTCTCCCTTCCTCCCCCCCCTCCTCCTCCTCCTCTCATCCTAGGGAGACACCCCACACAGACCCGGCCAATTAACACCCTGCCCTCGCCGAGATGTGTCTCGAGCTCGGCAGAGATCTCATCTCGGTTTCACGATCATCGCGGAACATCCGCATGGGCCTCAGCCTGTGAGAGACGGGCGGACGAGGGCTAGCTGTCAGACACGGAGGCTGGCCCGCTGCCCACGGGGAGCAGGAAAACGGAAGAGTAACGAGATGTTAGAGAAGCTCAAGTCACACCGTACAAAACGGCGCGCTCCCAATTTGCACCAGTCCTCTTATGTCCTAGGTCATGTGTTGTCTTTTTCCTGGACATTTTTTTTTTCCCGGCTGAGATTTCAAAGTTTGCGGATTTGGCTTTAGTTGCATTATGATGTGAATCTGGTCTAATACTTAATTGTGTGTGTGTGCATATTTGCATTGCCTTCACCCCTCTTTGTAAGTCCTGCCTTATTGCACACCAACGGGTATAAGAGGCTTGCAGCAACAACTGGCCCATTTCCTGTCTGTTCTCTTGCTTGACAGTAGCAGAAAATGACAGCTTAACGGAAACAATATCCAAACTATATTTTTAGATGTTAAATGATGCTATGCTAATAGAGCATATTTTTCACTGTAGTAAAGTTTGCATTTGTAGTAACACCATTTTGAACCTTATTATTCCACGGCAGCCCCCAACCCTCTCCCCTGATGTAAAGAAAAGGTGTCCTGTCTAGGGTGTCCAGAATATGGTCACCCTAGACAACTGGCATGCCGTGATGTTGTTTGGTTCTATTACTCAACCCGTTATCCAACAGATGTACCAGAAGCTTTGCATGTAGCAACCACAGGCCACGCTTGCATCACACACTCTGACTGCCACCCTCTCTCTGGATCACTTGTCTTACATAAGAACAACACGGAGGCTTCGGGTCCTCTGCGATGCCGCGTGAGAACACTGAAAAGGCATTTTCGAACAGTGTCGTCTCTAGAACCAGCCAGGAAAATACTTGAGAATGTTTTTTTTCTCGTGTTTTCCCCTCCCACTGCTCCTCTCGGTGGGATTGTGTGCCACTGAATCTCCTCCAAGAGATTTAGCCTCTCTGATTAATCGTCGTTTCTCTCTCTTGTTGTCTCGCTCTCCGCTGTCTCCGCAGTCTAATGTAACACGCTAATCCATTTTAGCTGAGGGACCCTCTGTATTTGTTCCTGGAATGTCTGTTTTTCAAATTATAATGTTATACAACATCATGTGACATTATACTGCAGCGGCCCTAGTAGGAAACCCTAGTAGGCAAGCGAACCATCCCGACACAAAGAGAACTAATTCTACTTAACCCTTGTGTTATCTTCGGGTCATTCTGACCCATCAGTCATTGTGACCCACCGTCGTATTGCGACAAATTTACCTCATACAAAAACAAAGTGAAGCATTTTCTTTGAACTGTCGGGCTGTCTCAGACCCCCCACATTGGAATGGTTAAAAGAAAATTATTTTTATTTGTTTTTGTATTGGGTAAAATTGGGTAAACACAACGATGGTTCGTTATGAACCTTTGGGTCATGTGACCCGAAGGAAGCACGAGGGTTAAGGCAGTGGACATGACAGATTATCACGAACATTCCGAGGTATTTGACAATGCCCCGGTTATCGTTCACAGAGGGCACCGCGCTGAGCCTTAACTCGGCGGCCGGGATTAGAGTGTTTACCGTAAACAAGCTCCGCGTTGAACGGCTGATGACCTCTGTACGACACAGCGAGCTTTCCCTGTTTACACCTGCGTCGAGCTCAGCAGCCCCTGATTCCGAAAGCGCCGGGGGTTTCGCTAAAGAGGTCCTCCTGGGACTATCGCCAAAAGAGGAAGGAAGAAGATACGGAGGAAGAGAAGGAAGAGGTTTTTATTTTTTTTGGGGGGGGGGGATGACAGGAACACTTCAGCAAAGTGTCTCCCCCCTCTCTGCTCTGCTGTGATTGAAGCACGCGGCGGCAAACTCATCCGGCATCCACAAAGCCCCTTACCTACGCGGCGGGGCGGCTCTCTCGCAGGGAAGTAGAGGTTTAGCCTTCGCTGGGCTCGATATCCCCCGTCACATTTCCACCCGACGCTGCCCTCATCGGGCACGGTCTGGGTCGGCGAGAGCGCGGTTCGAGAGCGCGCGTCTCCGCGCTCACGAGGACAAATGACGGGAGTGCGAAAGCGTGCGTGAGTGTGTGTTTGTGGGAGTGCGCGTGAGCGACGCATGTTACCTTTATCTCCCAGAAATGCATTCTGGTACTTAGCAGGTGGGGTGAGGTGGGCTGCAAACGCCAGCTCTCATCCCTGAGGAGTCATGCTGGATGAGGGGATTATCGTGGTGTGTACTCAGGCAGTGAGCAATGACACGCTCACAACCAGGGCCCTGTCCCTCACGAACGCTTTGTTTACATCCATGTTTGTCGTGACACGCTCGCGCGGTTGCTTCGCGACGCCACGCCATCGTCGCGTTTGTTGTTGTTTGTCGGTTTAGGAAGGGGAGTGGAGATTGTTGCCGTGTCAGGAAGACGTGCTGCGTGCTGTGTGGAGGTTTGTGGGCTGGAAGTCTGGACCGAAGCAGACAGACACACAGACACACACACAGACAGACAGACAGGAGCAGGCAGACAGGCAGGTGAGAGAGCCAGGTGAGGGGAGGAGAGAGAGGCGGAGAGGGGAGAGAGGTGAGGGAGAGCGAGAGAGGTGGGGAGAAAGAGGCGGGGAGGAGGGAGAGAGGAGAGGGGAGAGAGAAGTGGGTAGGGGAGGGAAAGGCGGGGAGGAGAGAGAGGTGGAGAGAGAGAGAAGTGGGGAGGGGAGACAGACGTGGGGAGGAGAGAGAGGCGGGAAGACAGAGAGGTGAGGAGGAAAGAGAGAGGTGGGAAGGAGAGAGTGAGGTGGGGAGGAGAGAGAGGCGGGAAGACAGAGAGGTGAGGAGGAAAGAGAGAGGTGGGAAGGAGAGAGTGAGGTGGGGAGGAGAGAGAGAGGCGAGGAGAGAGAGAGAAAGATAGGGAGCAAACAGCCCATCCCATGTCAATCCTCCGAGGGTTGAAGCCCTGGCCACAGCCAATCACCGACTCAAGGGAACACGGCAGAGATGAAGACGAGAAGAGTCCTGCCCTGTCTTTAGCTGAGAGGTTGATAACTGAAGTGGCCAGATAACCATTCCACACTGTCTTCATACACTGCAACTTCCTGCTCCTTTATTAAACACTTCAGCTCAGAGTCACATTCAGTCTAAGAAAGGACTGGCACCAAATGATGATCGATCGGTCGCAAGGACAGGTCACATTCTTTGTGTCTCTCATTAAAATGCAGGACGTCTTTCACGCTGAATGGTTAGATTGACTCCTGACAGTGCTGAGAAGTTAACTCAGGAAAACTGTGGGAAACAATTACAAAGGAAACAGATTAAGTAGGAATTACCCCCTTCACCCTGACTGATGATTCAAAGACTATTTGTCTCCGTGTGTGTAAGAGAGGGAGAGACAGAGAGGGAGAGACAGAGGGAGAGAGAAAGTGAAGACAAAGAGAGTAAGAGGGAGAGACAGCAGGAGTGAGAGAGACAGAGTGAGTGGTGGAGAGGGAGAGAGAGACAGAGAGAGAGAGAGAGAGAGAGACAGAGACAGAGACAGAGACAGAGAGAGAGAGAGAGAGAGAGAGAGAGAGAGAGAGAGAGAGAGAGAGAGAGAGAGAGAGAGAGAGAGAGAGAGAGAGAGAGAGGGCAAATTAGGATTTGAATTAGCAATTCAAATCTTTGGTGCATTGCGAGACCACGATTCTTTATTCACATTTCTCCATGCCAATTATATTCACAGGAGTGTGTCCTAACAGTGTGACTTGTGTTTATTTCCAAAACATGAACATCAAGAGAAGGTTCTGGGTGAATACGAATGAGCTCCCTTCAGAGAGTGTAAAACAGACTGACAGAGCTAGGCAACATATCTTCCTCTAATTAGCTTGCTTTGCAGTTGCAATACCGGGCATTGTTGCCAGTCAACAATTGACTCAAACGTACCATTGACTCCAGTCTTACCACCACACAATAGATCCTTGAAGTATTTGTGTCTGGAGTGGTCCCTAACCCTCCACCACCACCATCACAATATTCAGACTACCGATTTCAGGACTGAGTTTCAGGACTGAGTTCATGACATTGTAAGAGAGTGCAGCCAGAGAATACAACTCCAGGGGCCTCATGTATAAACGTGGCATACACACAAAAAGCTTGCGCACGCTGGTTTTCACGCACACGGTGTGATGTATAAAAATTAACAACAAATTAACTTGGGGGGGGGGGGGTGCATGATGACCACAGGCCCAATGACGTGCCATTGGTGGTAAATCACAACTTAGAACATTTTTTCATAAAAATATGAAGATTGATACATGGACAATATAAAAAGATATCTATCATATCGTCATAGCTGAATACACAGCTATGACGATAATAAACATAGGCCAACAAAGTTTGACAGTGAGACCACAAAAATAGGCTTTTGGAGGAACTTGTGAGAGGGGAACCATATTTTATTAAGTTAATAACTTATTAACTTTAAATTAAACAAATGCTTTGATACACAAAAAGGTATATTGGGGAAAAATAGATATAGTGCAGGAGACTTGCAAAGGATCTTCCATGAACATCATGAACATACAGTGGACCAGAAGTAGTAGTGTGCAGTATTGGAGCATGTCAAGCCTACTTCCTTTTATGAGTGTACTTCTTATTACGCGGGGGGTATCTGGAGCTGCCTACGCCATTCCAGAGCCTGTTTAAGGAAATATAAAACATTAGACATTCTCTGGCCCTTCTTTCAAATCGACTCTCCGATAAGAGACCCGCCCTCCTCTGACTCTGATTGGCCATGACCCTGAAACAAACCAATCAAACCAACGATGGCAGCGAGTATTACCCAATCAGGGGTAGAATAGGACGAGTCTTCACAGAATGCGGATGGGATGATTTGCATGGGATGCTGCGTTGAAGACAACTCTGAAAATACAGGACATGCCCCGTTCCGTATTTTAAGGGACGGGTGGCAACCCTGGGTGTAACAGGCCGGACAGCCGACTCATTCACACCTGCCACTGGCCCAGTCAGCATGAGTCACGACCAATCAGGAGCTGCCAAATGTCAGGTCGTAAACGAATGGGGGCGCTGCAAGTCAAACCCTTCATTAACAGGATGACGTGACACCTGTGTTTCATCCTCCCAGGGCTTGCTCTGCCTCACCTGCCGGCTCCCCCAAACGGGGGGCCACACACAGGGGGGTATGTCATTTCCTGTCTTCTGGGGAACCAGGGGCCACAACCCTGGCTCGCACCTTTCTGCTTTTTATAGCAGCTCAGAAATGGCATCTGGGTTGGACAACTGAGAGATAGCGTTCTATCCCAGCTGCAGTTGAACAAGTCCTGCCTGTATGGTCCCAGCACATAGATGGAAATGGAACATTTGTAACAACTAGTGACCAGTCTTACCAGTACGAGATGGGTGAAGCAACCCAGGCTTTGGGTTTGTTGATTGTTCTGTGGTATTTGTAGTTTAAACTGTGATTTTCTTCCCTTGGTAAGGATGCGGCGGTAAGGAGGCTGGATACACAATTGCAATGCCACCATCAGTGGCGTCTTCATTTGAATACATTTGCCTAATTATGGATTAATACAATAGATGAAATACCAGTTTGAGAGATACAGGCATCAGTCAGATGTTCTTAGCTTCGCTTTCTCTCCACTGAATGAGGTCTTTAACAGAGAGATAAAGCCTTTTATACTGTCTCTCTGAATAAGACATTGTGCATTCTATTCAGCCCTCATCTCATTCTCACGGTTTAAATCGCCCGCTTTTATCATTTTCAAATGCATTTTTCAAACAGTTTGGAGAAGCAAAAGCTCAAAAGCTCTGCCTTGTGATCTCGGGTCATGAAAGAACAGTGGCTAATTGAAACCATGAATCAAAGCTGATGTGATATCTTATTTCCAAGCGCCCTGGAGTTCCAGGACTGGAGGGCAGAACCTGTAATGACCACATTATCATTCACACTGTAGTGACTGAGGTGGTGGTAGCTAGTCCTCTTAGCTCTGGTTTGGTCAGGCATAGTAAAACAGTCCATCATACATCACTGCAGTATGTTGAAGACGGAATCAAGCCTTGGTATCACTCCTTCGTCAGTCACCATTGACAGGGTTATACCCAAAATAGAAGTGAGGCAGGGTTTCAGTAGGGGGAGGTGCAGGGGGGGGGGAGGTGAGTGTCTGGAACAGCTCCAGTTTCCGAGACTCCAAGAGTGTAGGAGGGGGGTCCATGAATACACAAATAAACCACAGGTAGGAATAGAAATGGATGCCTCTGGTTTTAATTATGAATAGATATGAGGTGGTCTATTCTGATATTCTGTAACATCCGTACAGTTCCATGTTTAATGGAGGTCCATAACGTATGCTTTCAATTATTTCGCGGATGTTTTGATCCAACATACAAATACGACTTACAGAGAGTACATCCTTTCTGCTGTTCAGAAGGTACAGCTCAAGATCAAGGACCAGAAATTGATAGTTCTTCAGTATTTCACTGTTCAGTCGGGATTCAATGATTGCAATGACTTGGCGAATAGCTACATATTCACTGCAACAAAAGAATGAATCCCTACTGCAAGTCTAAACACCAGCTGAATCACCTTCGCAATGGCTTTTCGCATACGTCCTTGATGTCGGTAATTGACCACGGTCTGCACAAACGATCACGGTCAGGAATTCAATGTTGGGAAAGGATTTGTAAAGGTATTGAAGTGCAGTATGGATGACCCTATCTGGCCTGTGTTTTCAGCACTGGGACTGTGCTGTTCCGTTGGCCATGGAGACAGCATAGCCGACCCGCACGAGCAGTCACCCTTCCCAGCCAGGACTGCCACTACGCTCGGCAGACCCGGGGGCCTCAGGGGGACATGAACCACGAGGTGGAATAACTGTCTGGGTTCGTCTGCGCGGCTGTCAGGTCGCTGAGGGGGGAAGTGGGAGAGGGAGCGAAGCTTTGAACTGAAGAGGTCACTGCTTGTTTGTCTCAAAATACCAACAGGCTCACATCCCTGGAACACCGAGGGCATAGGACGGCCCAACAGCATCAGACTTTGCTGTCTGAAGAATTAGAATGCTTCTCGTTGAGCTCATTGAGTTTCCAGAGGGCACAGTTAATTAAATATATTGTGTTTGGGGAGACTACCCCATCCTCACTGCATACATTAAATGGACAGTGTCAGTGACAGTGACAAGATAGTTCCATCTTATCTTGACTCCACCTGACCTTGTTTTATTTTTCTTAATCTTCACTTGACCACTACCACATTTCATATGACGCACAGTGGTTCTGCACTATGTAGCAGAGACATAACCGTCTTCAGTAAAGTTGAATAATGAAACAAAAATAAAAACATTTTTAAATAGTTCAATGTCTGACAGAAATGTGAACATGTTGTCTGACGCATGGATGGAGTTTGACACTGTAATACAGTAACAACTATAATATGGAGCTATGAGCAATCACAAACACAGACCCAAGTACAGTGCTTAAATGCTCGGTTAAGCACATCAGGTGATTCGGTCATTTCGTTTGTTTTACTGACAATTGCACAGCCTCCCCAGATCTTGTCTTGCCAGGGGAAAGCTGGCCGGAGAAAATATACTTTTCCCTCGGGACCGATTCAATCATTCGAGGCCCGAACAAGCGGCTGTCTATCCAGGGAGTGATGTGGTGCTCTCCACACTTACTTTGGAGGAGAGGGGAAGAAAAAACAATATTTTCGGCCACAATAAATGGTTTCCTCCTGCTGAGATCGAGGAGGAAGAGCCAATTGGCTTCACAGGAACAAAGTCCAACTTTCTTTTTTTCTTTCTGCCCACTAATTCATTTGATTGGTTGCCAGGCCGACCACGATCGGAGCAGCAAAATCCGTCTGGGAACACTCATCTCTCAAACGAGGGTCTAACTCAGAGGACGTGCATGGCCATAGCGGACGATCACTCCGTCAGCAGACTCACCCAGACAGGTCGACTTAGTGTCTTCATTAACCGTCTCCTGTGGAAAAACAGCCCTGATTGGTCGTGTGTGCCGTGGCACAGAGTCCGACACATTCATTATGGGGACGCGTCGTTGCGACGCGGTGCCGTGGCCCCGCTGACAGGGGTGGAGCTAATCACAAGTGAGGTCAGGGTATCGAGTACGGCCTCTTCCTCCCGGAGTGCATTTGTATTCATCGCGCCAAGCTCGAAGGCAGGAGGTTATGCCAATAGATCCGCTCGGAGCTGTGTATCTTTGTTTGTTTGCCTGCGAGGGCGGGGGTGCTGTTGAGGGTGTTTGTGTGTGTGGGGGGGGGGTCTGCGGGTGTGTGTTTTTGCGTGCGGTGCTTTTCGAGAGCGGTGGAGGTAGAAGATGATGAGGGGGGGGGGGGTTCAAAAGATAAGTGCATGTGATTTCCTACTGCCGAAGTTGACAGGGAATACGAGTTTCCTGCCTGCGATAAAGCTGACAGCGTTTTCTGCGCGAGAGGGCTCGTCTTCATCTACTCAGGCGATGATGCCTTTGTCAGAGATGATCTGATCTGTAACACACTTGTTGGGGGCGAAGATCACAGACAAAGCTGAACATGAGCAATCTAAGAGGAGGCTGATGAAAGCAAAATGGCCCCCAATCTGCCGACGCCTGCTAGAACGTTCATTTGCCGGTGCAGCTTTGCGAGAGGGCTCGTCGTCCCGACTACTTTACTGCAGGGTGTTTCAGGGCAACGTTACATGGATGATGTGGGTTAGGGACGGGGTTGGCTAATGTGAGACGGCAGGACGGCTGGTGGGAGTTAAGTGTGAAACTGCGGTGAATCTTTTTCATTAGCGCAACATTTAAGACACGGCCTGAAGTGGTGTAATGACGGGAACGTCCACACATTCCCGTCATTGTCCATCACGGGACACGCAGCGTCACGTGTAGCCCACCACACACTTGAGACATGTACGTTTGGTTTGGTGAAGGACAGACACACGGCAGAGTTCCTCCAAAACAACAAGGAACTATGGGAGTTTGAGGCCGTTGCCGCTGACCCGCATCAAACCAAACCAGAGCCACAGAAGGCACCGCCATAACCAGGGGCTTGAACTCAGCAGCTGCGAAAGAGGAAGGTGACCTGCGTGATACGATGTGCGGTGAGTCACACCCCAGCTGTTCTGTCCAGCCGTCATGACCAAGCAGAGCAGAACTGTGCAGATGCAACTCTGATTCAACTGGGCCAGAGGCCTCTGATTACGTAAGACACTATCGCGTGAATGATAAACACTTTGTCATCGACTCGTAACTCGAGACCGTATCAAAGGGGCCCTGGGTTAACAGAGTGTGAATAAAAATTGAATTTCAAATCCAGCTGTAATTTAGAATGATTATTTCATGGCTGGGAACACTTGCACTCCAGTTCCACTGTGGTTGTCGAATGTCACTTTGTTTTAAAAAGAGGATGGGTGTAGCTCGGCGGTAGTGTTTTTGACAAATGAACAGGTCACAGGTTCAAATCCCCCCTGTGCCACTTTGGATTACGGCGTCTGCTGAATAAATACATTTCTATAAAAACAGAATACGTTTCAAATACATTTTACATTTACATTTAGTCATTTAGCAGACGCTCTTATCCAGAGCGACTTACAGTAAGTACAGGGACATTCCCCCGAGGCAAGTAGGGTGAAGTGCCTTGCCCAAGGACACAACGTCAGTTGGCATGACCGGGAATCGAACTGGCAACCTTCAGATTACTAGCCCGACTCCCTCACCGCTCAGCCAACTGACTCCCTGACTCACATTTTGAACAACTCTGGCCTAACATATGATCTTGACATCCCCTCACAGCCGACAGCACACCAGGCTGAATGGTTCAGTACACATGAGGTCACTGTAAAAAAAAGGACTTTTGCGTGTGAGCTGCGAAATATACACTAAACCCATCATTTGTTATCTACGACGCTGTTGAAACAAGATAAACGGAAGGTTTTTCCCACAACCAATCGTCTTGTTAAGTCTTTTAAAAACATGGCCAGTCAACCTGAAAATCCTCTCCGTAGACCGCTGCCCCCATCTCAGCGTGTTGTTCCCAGACTTCCTGGAGGAAACGGGCCAGAGCTGTGGACTAATCCTGCTCCTAGCTCCAGGAAGAGTCTGCTCTACAGCAACGGTGACTGCCAGCTTCTGTGCATGTTGAGCTGCCTGTGTGTGCATGTGTGTGTTTGTGTGTGTCTGCATGTGTGTGTGTGCGTGCATTGGTGTGTGTATGGATTTGTGTGTGTGTGTGTTTGAGTGTGTCTGCATGCGTGTGTTTGAGTGCGTCTGCATGTATGTGTTGGTTTGTGTGTGTGTGTGTGCATGTGTGTGTGTGTGTACCTGTGCATAAGGGAGATAAAAAACAGTCCAGAGGATCAAGTTAAGCTTGGTTAGCTCTGGAATCAGAAGGTGTTTTCTAACCCAATAGACCGCAGTAAATAAACTTCATGAAACTGAAAATTCACCAGCTATGACAGAGATATTGATGATACACATTTGTGTTGCAAATGCATGGTACTGTTGTTTATTCTTCACGAGCAAGTCACGTGTCTATCTATTTCTATTGATTTCAACCTCAATGGAACCTAGCATTCAGGGGATCTACAGCATGCTGTGTTCTTTGGTGTCTTGCATGAACAAGCTCCCTGGTGCATATCTCTCCCCTGCGTGACACACCACACCAGCACATCGCCATCACAGTCCACACATATGCTTTATGATGACAGTAGTTTGCTCTGAGCGGAGAGATATCAGCCACTGAGGTCTTCAATTGCGACGGTTTCTCTGAAGACTTAAGACTCTGTAGACAGAAAGTTGGGCTTATTAGAAACATCCGAGGCAGAGAAGGGGACACCAGAGTTTCAGACACGAAACAAAAGTTTCTTGTCATCATCCCCCTGAGCTCTTCCTTTGCCACGGGGTGGTAATGAGGACCCAGCATCTTGTCTAACAGTCTCCACAGATGCCTCTCTCAGCAGAACAGGATAGAGTGGCTACAACAGAGAGACCTGGGAAACCTTAGTCACGCTCTCATGAGAGAGGCCAGGTATTGTGGGTAATACTCATAGTCCTTGCAGCCCCTGACACACACACCTTTCCGAAATACAACACCATCTGAGTGGACAGCAGTTCCACATCCTGGGAATTCGTCCTGCAGTCTTGCAATATACAGTATGTTTGTGGAACCGAGCGTGGCATGGCATGGGAACATCAAATTGTCTTGAATAATTCAGCAGAGCTCAGATCATTGTTGACTGGATGTGTTCTAATACCAGTGATTGGACTTGTGTTACCAATCTACCAACAGTCGAGAATTAGCACAGCACAGTTATCAGGGGAAGGTAATTCACAGTAGCTTAACAATTATAATAACTTAAATAGGGATTCAATGATTCAAAAACATTTCACAAGCTGACCTTTTAGTTGAACTCTACTCAAATGTTTCTATCGGTTCGATTCTGTATTATTCAATCTCTGGATTTCTCCAAGACTATTGTGGATACCTACATTTTACAGGTCATCATCCGTCACTTGAGTTGGGGAGAAATTGTTGTCTCAATCCATTATTTTCCTCCCTACCAGCTTGTTTACATCCAGCGGCATAATAGTAGATTGGTTTAGCTGCTGCACCTGTGTTGTGTTGTCCCCAGACAGGACGACTAGTGTTTGAGGTGTCACCAGCCTCGGAGGCAGTGAAGCACGCCATCTGTTTGGGCCAGATACGCCTCAGTCCCTGTCCTGTGTGCACACGCACATGCTGGACAGGACTGGCAGACATGGAACAACAACAACCAAAAAATGAATCCTCTGAACTTCCTGTCCCCAGGTCCACCATGTTCCTGACATGTTTGCCTCCACATCTATAGCTCCGTTCCACAACCTTGACTTTGATGTTTTCCAAGCAGACACATCGCTTGCGACCGTCGGATTTCTATGAATCAAGCTAAGCAGCAGGTGCATTTTTTCGTTGCTTGTTTGAAGCTTGTTGGTTGACGGACTGAAGTGACAGACTGAGAGAAATGCACAGATGGAGTTCTGGGATTGGGAAAGCTGACGAGAGCTGATTACAGATCGTCCACCAGCTCAACCAACAGCTGCATGAAATGGGATCGGCTGGAACCGCTCTCCCCCACCAGATTGATGGATCTTCCAGGTAAGGCTCCGCTTCCTCCACCACCCCCACCCCCACCCCATGCCCCCCGTTGCTACAGGAGTCCCCCATGGATCGATGCCTGGACCCCTCTCTTTTTTCCATCTACACTTCAGATAACCTGGCTTAGCCATGAACAAGGCTTATGTTCCCACAGCTGCGCTGAAGACACTCATCTATTTATCTCCCCAGCCCGAGTCAACGAAAGAATCTCTTGTTTTTCTCTGTCGGACATCTGCTCATGGATGTCCTCCTAACACCAGAAACTGAATCCCAACAAGACTGAGCTCCTCTTCATCCCTGCCAGATTCTCCCTGGCAAGAGAGCTCTCCATCGCCGCTGACGGCGTCTCTGTGGCAGCCTCGCGCTCTGCAAAAAACCCAGGCGGTCACCCTCAACGCCAAACCTGGAGTCCAAGAAACACATCGCTCACACGGTGCAGAGCCGCTGGCGAACAGAAAACCCACGGAAAAAAAGTCCACAGAAAGAACAAGAAAAACCTATCTGTGAACAAGGAGCCCTCCACTCTTGTCCGCTTGTCCATGCCACAGGCCGTCTTGATTACTGCCTCCTCTCCAGCCTCAAGAATTCAGCCGGCAGCCTAATCTACGAGCTACCCAAGTACTCCCACACAACTCCCCTGCTGGGATTGCTCCGACTGGCTGCCGATCGCCGCAAGGATCAGGCACAAATCCCAGACACTTGTCTTTGCTGCGGGCAACAGGACAGGCCCTGCATGCCTCCAGAGCAAGATCCAGCCGTGCGCGTTTGGTTCTGCGACATCGGGTTGTCTTGCCATCCCTTTACAGACACTGAAGGCACTCCCACAAAGGGGTGCTTCTCCTTCTTCTGAATGAATTAAAGGTAAAAGATTACAGTAAAAGGTTACTGTAATGTAAATGTTACATGTATACAAGCGACTTGGATGAAGGCACAAACATTGACTGATAATAGAGAGATATGGTGCCCTTGCTCATTTTAGGGTATTCCGAACTGCTGAGCATCTGAGTTCAGAGTCACGTAAAATATCATTATGAGCTGTGGGCACAGTGTTTACCGAAGCTTACTGGGGTATTGGGGATGTGAGAGAGTATAGCTCTCTTGTTTCCCGCGTCTACCGAGACAGCGTTTCACAGTTTACATCCTGGTCGTGCGTCTATCTGGAAGAACAAATCACAACTTGCTCTGCAGCATCCAATGAAACTGTTAACAAAACTGAAGCAAAAGAGCATTTCTTCTCTTAGACTCGTTCGTTCTTTCGTGCTCCACCTCATGTTCAGTGGCCAGTCGCCTGTGTCATGTTCTGGATTGGTGCTCAGGCCAGATGGTCGCATGACACAGTCTCTCCCTCACTCTCTCCCCACCCCTGTCTCTCCCACACTCCACCCCACCCCTCTCTCTCTCTACCCGTGTCTCCTCGCCTCTAACCCCGCCCCCCACTCTCTCTCTATCCCTGTTTCTCTCGCCCCTCACTCTCTCTCTGCATCTGTCTCGCCCACACCCCACACCCCACTCCCTCTCTAACCTCGTCCCTCCCACCCCTCACTGTCTCTCTCTACCCCTGTCTCTCCCACCCCTCACTCTCTCTCTACCCCTGTCTCTCTCTCCCTTACCCCCACCCAAACAATTTCCTTCTGGAACCAAAGCGATGATACATTCATCTTGGCTGCCCAGAGCTCTCCTGTCAAGCCTTTCTCCAGCTTCCCAACCTTGACGACTGTGTCTCCCTCCACTTGTCTCATGGCAGGGAGAGAAGCCCTAGGGTCTCCCAAACACATCCCTCTGTCTGCTTCCTGAGCCAGCAGCTCCTCCAGGACCCCCCCCCCCCACACACACACACACACACACAGCTCCAAATGCCCCAGCAGGACCCAGACACACGGCCCCAGAAGAGCCACCTCTGACCCATACTAGGAGAGCCTCTGTGGAATACTTTTAGTCGAAGAGAAAGTACTAGAGTTTTCAGAGACAGGTCGACTTTATGGGACTTTAATAGTTGTGTCTCGCGTTGTTTTATTACAGAGTTTCATATCTTGAGTCAACATGTTTGTCTTTTCATCCACCTCACATGCATGTGGTATATCACCCTGTGCCTAGTATACCAGCATGAAAACAGTTTTTATGTCCTGGTCTATGTAAAGCAATAAAAAGCAATTATATCCCATGAAAAATGATCAATAAATCATAAGGGATTGTGAGGCCCCCTCAGTCACAGTCCTCTGCAGAGCTACAGCTCTGGAGAGAGATTCATCTGCTGTGGTTTCTTGGGTCAAGTTGGTCCTAATGATCTCATTCTGATTGTGACAGTGAGCCGGAGGGGGCAGAGGAGGAGTCAAACTGCTGGGATGATGCTCAGAAGCTAACAGATGGCTTTCTCCACTGGTATCAGTACTAGTGTTCTCCACTGGTATCAGTTCTAGCATTGTTCTCAACTGGTTCTAGTGTTCTCCACTGGTATCAGTACTAATGTTCTCCCCTGGTATCAGTATCAACATTGTTCTCTTCTGATACCAGTATCAGCTGTGTTTTTAATCCTCCATGAAGAAGTCATGCTTCCCAGAAAGGCTCAGTACTTTCTGGACACAAATCCCCTTAAAATGAAACCCGTAAATTGGTCTGCTCACAGAAATTTTTTTGTGGTTGTAGAAGCAACTTTAGGTGTGTTTGTGTGTGTATTCGTGTGTGTGTGCGCATACGTGTGCTGGCGGGGGGGTATATGTGTGCAAGTGTGTGCGTGCAGGCGGGCGTGTATTAGAGAGCAGACCAATTACAGTGTTACTGTAGGTCGCCACCATGGCTCAGCAAAAAAAAAGAAGCTTTTGTTTTCTCCAACTTTTGGCCAGATCAATTCCTTGAAAGCTCCCTACCTCTTCTCAGATTACCGTGCGGTGGTGTTGGTGGGGGGTTGGGCAGCCCGGCAAGACTGAGGCGGGATCCAGCCCAGAGGCATCTCTCTCTGGAGCTAATTACTACATAACCATTAGGCAAACGGCGGGGCTGGTCTCAGCTGGAATTGGGTTTTAATTGGCCCACCTTAATTGGCTTATTGGACTCGAAGCCAGACACGACAGCAGCATCAGCAGTGCTCTGTGAGAATGACAGATGTTACTGCAGTGAAGTCATTGAGCAGGTTTCAACCCCAGTAATGCCACAGCTTGGCTTCTGATTCAATCGATGTGTGGGTGGATAAGCTAGAAAATGGATTTGAAGATATGTATATTTTGGCATTCTTGGCTTGATTGGTTTGGTTTCGTGTCTCATGGTGGCCAAGTTGCTAAGCCCTGTAACAAACACACTGCTGCCTGATGGGTGCCCCCTCACCATATCTTCTCCTCTGAGAGAGAGAAAAGAGAGAGATGGAGTAGGAGATGGGAGAGATAGAGCGAGAAAGGGAAAGAGAGCAAGAGATAGAGAGCGAGAAAGAGAGAGAGAGAGAGAGAGAGAGAGAGGGAAGGGGGAGAGACAGAGAGGGAGAGACGGATGGAGGAAGAGAGAGAGAGAGAGAGAGAGAGAGAGAGAGAGAGAGAGAGAGAGAGAGAGAGAGAGAGAGAGAGAGAGAGAGAGAGAGAGAGAGAGAGAGGGGTGGGGTGGGGGGAGAGAGTCAGAGCACTAGTCCGTTAATCATAGTGGTGGGGGGAAAATCTTGTTCACTAGTTCCAAAGTGAATTGTGTAATTTTAGCTTCCATCACTGATTCATCACTGTCAGGGTTAATCAACTACTCAGCTTCACCCCCTCAAGATACCGGCTCCACCAGTGGTCTTGACTTCCATGTGTCCCGGCCTCCACATGGATGCTATCCTCCATCTATTCCCAATGCACTTTACCTAGTTTAACATTAATGCAGAGAGAAAAAAGGACTTATATAACATGCAAACCCTTGCACCTGTTTGCTGGATAATGCAACCAAAAAAAAAAAGATCCCGATTTGCATGTGAATGAAGGGAGTTTATTCACATTGATTTACATTGTGTCGATGTGGTACGTCGTCTAAGTGTCGTGAGCAGCTGTGCCTCCCCTCTCGCCTCGCTGTTCATGGCCTTCATGTTAGCCCAGCTCTCCACAAGACTTCTACCTCACCTCCCATAGGTGCCGCAGGCCCTTCTAATGAGCCCCTTCCAACCTTGGCTTTTCTCACTGTCGGCATATGAGAATTGAGTCATGAAAAGTGAAAAGCATCTACAAAGACCTACAGTAGGGGGAAGGGTGGTGTGTGTGTGTGTATCTGGGGGGGGGAGGCGTTTTTCCAGTGGGTTGATGGGAGACAGGGAACATCCAGAAAGCCTTTTAGGACTCACGTAGTAGTGTAAAGCGTACTACACCGTAGCAGCTGACTCCCTCTGTGCCCACACACCTGAGGAGGTCTCAGTGTGATTGGTTATTTACGGAGGCAAGTGGCTGAGCGGTGAGGGAATCGGACTAGTAATCCGAAGGTTGTCAGTTCGATTCCCGGTCATGCCAACTGATGTTGTGTCCTTGGGCAATGCACTTCACCCTACTTGCCTCGGGGGAATGTCCCTGTACTTACTGTACGTCGCTCTGGATAAGAGCGTCTGCTAAATGACTAAATGTAAATGTATTTAGTTTCCAGGTGATGGCATGGTTTATTGTGTTCTGAATGGCTTCATTCACACACAGACAAGTTTAAACACACATACATGCACACATGCCTACAAACACACGGAAAGAAAGTGTTCTTGTTCCATAATTATATGTAATTACAGAATTTGATTTGATTGCTATGAACATAAGATATGTTGGATGTCAACATTTGGAAGTTCTGCTCATTGTTGTTGCTGAAAGGAGAGTGGTTTGAAGGGGGGGGGGGGGTGCTGTACAGCTATCAAAGACTACTGTTATTGGCAGGCATTACTGTGTCTGGAATATTCCAAAGCCTCAAGTCCTCTTTAGCAAATGATCTGCTGTCTATTTTTCACAATAGACAGTAATAAATGTGACAACACAAAATGTTCACACGTGTTCACAGGAAGCTGTCAGGTGAAGAAAATTAAAGCTTTTGCTTGGCCTTAGATAAGTCACCATACACAGAAGTGACCTTGGGCGAGACTTGAATTCTCAAATGTGTTTTCTATTCAATGAGAAACAGCTATGTAGCCTCTAGCTTCAAGGACATGCTGTGGATGTGAATAGAATTGTCGAAATCCTGAGTTACTCAAGGAAGTTCATGGAAAAGCTTCCTCTCTTCACCTCTCCTCGCTCATCTCCGCACTTCACCATCTCCAACCAACTCAAGGACACGTCTCCACCCCTGCTTCCAGCTGCTCTGTTTAAAACGCGGAGCAGCTCTTCCAAAAGACGCGAGACACACAGCAAGTTTTTGCCTCCTCCAGAAATCCGAAAATGCCACTTTCAAAGGTGATTTTGGACAACAACATTACGACATACTTTAGCCTTCTTTTCTGACCGTTCTGAATGCCACATATTGCCATAATCGTGGATGCCAAACTGAACACATCCGGTTCAATGTACAGTACTCAACAGAGTTGAGTTCTAGGTGTCATTCTTGAAAAGAGAGAGACGATTCATTTTGCTCAAGAAATCAACCAAAATGTCCGGCACATTAAAAGACATGCATTCCCAACACTTTCAAATGCTTACATAGGCATAAAACTACAACGTTTACCCAGGATATCGCTGTTGAATAGATTCACGACCTCCACCCCCCCAGTTATGGTTCAATTAGAGAAACATATTTGACCGTGTAACGCTCCCTATCATGGTGTCCACCCAGATGTAATGACCGCAATTTACATCCTCATTAGTCTGCCTCTCTCACCTCCTCCAGGTTGACTTGTGCTCTCCTGGACCGGTTCCTGTTCCTGCGGATGACCCCTCGGGGCCTGCACGGTTAATTATGAGGGTGCTTCAGTAATTCGCATGCTCATTAAACCAATTAACCGGCTCTAGGTGAGTGCTTGGTAAACAGCACTGCCGGGCCATTGATCCCAGCCCCCTACTCTCCGTGGGGGCCGCCCCAGCAAGGAAATCAAACGTACATGTTTAGCTGCAGTGACATTCAAGGAGGCTTTTTTCCCCCGAGAGAGAGAGCGCAGCCACGTCGGGTTGGTTTATTCTGTTCAAGTGGGCCACTTGGAAGATTGGTCCTCCGCTGAGTACAGTGGAACCTCAGTGAAGCCAGCAGAAGCATGATGTAAGACATTAAAAAAAAAACAGCAGGAGATGTCACGATGGAGACCTCCACACAGCAATCTTGAAGAGTGTCAAGACTATGAATAGAAACCAGCGAGCTTTCTATTCAGGTCAAGAATCCATTCTTTTGAGAACATGGGGTTATATCATGGAGGCCAGGTAAGGAGCTTTGAATGGAACACAACCATTTTCATCTTGTTTTTCAGTGCTGAACGTGCAGACTTGTGCCAGCCTGCCACATTATGTGAAACATAACGACTCAAGATGGCAGAATTGAGGGTCAAACTAAGTTGTGTGGAAAACCAGTCATGGGGTTTAGCCATGCCTTGACACTATCCAATTCTGTCAAAAAATGCTGGTCTTTGATTTAATTAACAACTCCTTCAGGATACATATGTTTTTATGAACCAGAATATGAACCAGTTCTAGCGACACCATTTTTTCAATTGTGTCGAGAAACGTATCAAATGGATCAAGAAACAAACCAAGTGATCCGAAGGCCCAAACAATATCGTATTCACAGACTGTTGAATCCTTTTGCAGCTCTGACATTGTCTATTTTCCTGTAATGACGTCACATTGTTTCTCTGACTGAGCATCTATACTAAACATCAGTGTCGGGTTTAAGTCTGTCATTTCCTCTCTGGGTTCTTTGTAAAGCTAAATTGCAGCACTCTTCAGTGCACTTACTGAACATCATTATCCTGCCATTCACCTCTATGGGCCAACTGGAATCTTGCACCATTTGTAAAAACGCTTAGGAACCGATGAATCTGACTTGGAGTACAATCAAGGCAGTCTCCAGTTTTCATGAGCTTTTGTGAGGAGCAGGAAATGAGAGAATGCCTCGGTGTATTTCAGGACTCGTATCCTGGAAGTGTGAGGTTGGATATACGATGTCGATTACATAAACTCAGCCTCGTTTTATGGGCCTCTCACACAGCCAATACCACCACTTTATCACCATACAGCCAGCGAGGGGAAGACGGTGGCCATGACACGTTTACAGCCTGTGCCAGGGCGCGTTACGCTATTTCATTAAGCTAATATATTCCAGACTGGGCTTCTCAGACGGGACTGAGAGGCAGAAGAGAGGTCCTCAATGAGCCTGCACACACACCACGCCCTCCCCCCCCCCCCCCCCCCCCCCTGAATCCCCACCTTTGGCTCTGTCTGGACCATAACCCACCCCTTGGTCACCCCCTCTGCTCTGCTGGGTGGCATTGTATGTTGTTAGTTATGACGGTCTGGATGAGGGATTTTGGTCTCAATAGCGGTAGTCATTTAAATGTCATTTGCTGTGGTTTGGATGAGATTTGATCTGCCCGTTTCTGTTTGTGTGGTTGACAGGATTCTGGGTAAGCTCGTAACTCAGCTGCCTAATAGACCCAGACAGAGCCACCCACAGTGGGGATATAGCTAACAAATACCCCCACACACAGTTGGGGAATCTCTACTACACCTGTGGGTTTCTATGAAGCCTTTTGCACATTGCCTCTAAGAAGGGCTGTACACAAAGTTTGATTGGATTTTGAATGGATTTCAATGGATGCATATTTCAATGGATGCATAGTTATAGTAGATGCCAGACACTGTGAATCCCCTACAAACTCAAAACATGAGTTGTTCATAGTAAAGTAGTCTGTAATGGAGTAGCCTAATGGTAGGGTAAATACATGCGGACGGTAGGCAGAACAAAATATTTTCAGTGGCAGATTCTGTATTGCTATTTGGGGGTACGTTCACTGACTTCTCCACCCACTGATGGAGACTTTAAATCTGGCAACAACAAAAAAACTGTCACAGCAAAGTATTCCCAAGCACAGTTAGAGCAGAGAGGGATAACAAACATCCTGTTTCCCCTCCACTGGCACAGCTCCCCCTGCTCTCTGTGTTCTCACCAATTATTCATGAATGTGAACCCCACGCGTCCTAGAGTGACAACGTTATCAGCGGAGGAGTTTGTTTATCAGTTGATCACATTCAACGGGGGAGCCCTGGCAAATGGGCATCAATATGGCAGTGCTGAAAGAGGTTTCGTTCTGGCTGAGGTAAACCACTCATCTCAGGCTCTCCCGGAACGCCCTCAGTCTGTTTGACTGCATCACGGTAGCTTATGCTGCTGTTTACGTTGTAAAGAGGAGGGGGGGGGGGGGGGGGGAGTATCTGAGAGTTCCAGTATGTCGTCTGGTCTAAACACATGATGAGCCACATGTTGTGGAGGGTTAGCCGAGGTTTCTCTGCCATCCTGGGCCTTGCTAGAAGCATCCGTACTGAACCACAGTGAAAGGGGCCCACAGTGGGATCACACCAGCCGACCAGCCATCGAAGTCTATAGAAAGTCACGTTTCGCTTCGACCCCGAATGTCACCATTCCTTCGTTGACTTAGCCGTCATGAAAGTAACAACTTGACAGTTTAGTGATGTTTGTACGGTGTGGGACACCGTACATTAACTAATGCAAAAAGCGTGTAAAGTGTCTAGCAGCCTTTCTCAGTGTCGTGTTTGGAATGAGCCCAGGGCAGGAGCAACAGCACCCACACGTTTACCAGGAGTTGAAACCCCCTCTTATGTCAAAAGTCTGTAGAGTGACTTATGGAGATTTAATCTCGGATATGCCACTGACATTTCTTGAGGAGAAAGGCATGAATATATTTGACGATTATGAACAAATGTCTGTCAGAGCCTGATCTCACAGCAACTTGTATCTCATTCTAACATATCACAGTGGTTATATCTTAATTGGGATGCTTAACACATTGTTATTTGCATACCTCTCTACCTTTAAAGAAGACTATCTTCAGCACCACATCTCAACAGCTTCACCTATATTGCTGTTTACTATTTGCTATTTACTTTTGCACAGGGTTCATGGTTAGGGATAGGTGTATAACTCCTAGATTGACCAACTGCAATGTACTTGTACCTGGAATTGTACAAATGACAGACATGAAGTATCCGAAACAATCTAATTTCAGGAAATGCATTCATTTGGTGATACGTTTCTGAAAATCTAAAACTGGGATTTCAACTTTGAGACCGACAGACATTTCCAATAACCAAACTGTAAACAATGTCTCAAAAGAGCATTGAAAGCAGCACTAAGTGTAATTCTCCAGAACGAATCAACACAAAGCCGTAGCGATTGGCATTGCTCAGTGGTTAAGGAACCTGACTGTGGATCCGAATGCTGCAAATTCAATGCTTTCCCTATATGTTGGTAAGTATTCATGTGTTCACAAAATGAACATGTTATTATTTTGTATTAGAAAATGAAATTGCTGGTTATTAATGCTACTGTGCAATTGTTTTGGGGTTCCAGACAGTCAAGCCACGGGGGAGAACTGAGCTGGATGTCAGTAGGCATACGGGCACCCACAAGGCCATGAGTCTTATTGCCCTTAACAGAGGAAATCTTTGGCATGCAGATTCACGCCTACAGATGCCTCAGCCATGGCAACCCGGGTGTTTGATCTTGAATAATTCAAAACGTCATTGAAGGCAAATAAAAAAAAATGGATGTAATTGCTTTCTGTGGATCAAGGAGTGCGTGTGCGCACAGATCATTTTCTTCTCAGATAGTTCAGTGTAGGATTGTTCCACCTTGATCTCTCCAAAACACGATGCGCTGACACATATCCGGCGCTCCATATTCACAATCCTATCTTCCCCCCTATCTCCACTGTCTTAACCTCATTTCAAAACTCCCCAACAGATGAGGAAGGGAGCACTTGTAAGCACTTGATTGTAGAGGTGTTAGTAATAACAACAGAATCACAGCTCTGATGTCGAACATGAAAATAATGAATGCGGCAGTATTCCTCTTTCGGATTAAGAAGCCGTTTGTTTCCGAGTCTCGGTCTCCTGCAGCTGAGACTGTCTCCCTTGGGACCTAGCGACCCCCTCTTTGTTCAGTTAGCATGCAGACTGACGCCTGATGCAAAACGCTGATTAAACCAGAGGAAGGCTCCAGAAATCCGCCCAGAGCTTGATGCACACAATACTTTTGAGATTCTTCAGCACTGGTTGACCCAGTTGTGGGAGTAAACATGCTTCCTAAGTAGCCTGGCTGGATGCAACAAAGAATGAAGACGACAGCAATGTAATTCACAGCTCCGAGCAATCGAAATGGCCAATGGCCGTATGTCAACAGTGCTGTTCTTATAGTTTACGCTTACCAAGTCTGCACAAATGAAGTTGAAGATATCACTTTCTGCGTCCAATGTGACCCTGTTTTATTATGAACTGAAACTGTGTTTTTTGTTTGTCATTTTTGTTAATTCTGTGATTAATAATGAAAGATAACCATGTTATATTCACATCGTGAGACAACTGGGCCTAGTGCTGAATTAGATGACACAATGCTAATCACACTGGTGGATTTTCATATTAGAGTGGACAGATGTTACAAGCGTTTCATTTATTATTATTTTTTTGCATGCAACTATTAAGCTGACACAAGATCAAATAGATTAGCTATCTAAATACTTTCCATATGAAACTGTGAGACTGAAAAACTCCTGCTCCATCCATTCCTCCAGCAGACGACAACAAAATGAGGCAACGAAAAGGAGGCCAGCCTCAAAGGTCCTCAGGACAACAAATATATATATGACACGTCTCTTTAAAATCCCATCTGAAAACAGTTCTGAATGGCACACTGGAGTTCACAGACATATTGTAAGATGAGTGAATGAAGATAATTAAAGTGTTTTGATGATCACACAAGAAGCCGTGGTAGGAACAGCAGTCATAATGTACGTCTCACAACAGAGTATTTATGCTCTACTGGAAACAACATGCTATATTGAGGTTGCACGTTGCTGAAGGGTGCGTGATCACAGCTTGTTTCGCTCCTCCTGTGCCAGGTGGTCGTTGCTCTTCAGCTGACGTGAGGGGCAGGCCCACCACTCAGGGGCCTCCAGCATCCTCCGCCTGCTTCTAATTGGTCCACAGCGGGGGTGCTCCTGGGAAGAAAGCACACACACTTCCTGGTTTAGTCCAGGAGGACTCGTTCTGTGCTACAAATCGACCAATTGGGAGACAGCCGCTCTGCCGGGGTTGACCACTCGACGTCCGTGCAGGCTGTTAGCATGTTGGGCTACTGACAAGCCTGAGTATGTTTAACGTAAAAAAATAAAAATAATAGTGAAACAGCTGTCGCAGACAGGAATTGGGCGTAGATGTTCTTACTTCAAGATGGCGCATCGTTTACAGGCCCTGGGTGAGAACGGGGATTAGAGCGGCGGAGCAGAACAAGCTGCAGAACCGTTGCCAAAGAGCCGAGATTCATCTGAGGGCCCATGTCTCAAGGGTGGCCTTTCGAAAAACACTTCTTAATCCTCTTCGTCGCAAGGCGAATTTAGCGAATGTGGCGAGAGAATGAACAAGCATGAATGGCAAAGCTTATTGCTTTTCAGGCACTGAGGACATCTTGCTCAGAGAGATAAGAGAGAGCTTGTTGTTGAGAGTTTTAGAAGCAAGACTAAAGCCTTCTATCTAACCCCTTCCATTGTTTCCCCGGTCTACGCAAGACAATTCAATCTCTGGCGTCTAAAGAAAAAAATGCATCATCACCATAAATGCTCGCGTTATTGTTGGTCTCAGCAAATTACCCCTTCTACCCTGGGTAGTCATTTGTTCTGTATTGTCAAGAAAACAAACACACTTAGTAAACCTCAACAGCGTACAAATCGCATCCCAGCAGCATCTCCGCTGAAGGCGTAATACACCAGGTCACCTGCTCTCCAGGGTCAACACCTCCACTTGAATTGGTCCTTATCCTTCTCAGCCCCTGGAGTTAACGTCATATCTTAGGTGTCAATAAAGATGGTCATCTGGCCTCTAAAATCCTATATATACGGGAGGTGGCGGCCATCTGGAAATAGACCGAGACATCCCCTCAGAGAACGAGCCGTCCTGTCAGCAGAGCTGTTAGGATTGGCCGAGCTGTGTATAGGAACCTATTGTGCTTCGGTCTCCAGGGGACTCTCAAGGGAGGCAGTTTTGACATATGCTATTAAAATGTACAAATATCTGAGAGAGAAACGTCGCTGGGGAACGATGAAGTGAAACACCATGTTTCTTCCCCCCCCCCCACCCCCCCCGGAAAAAAAGCTTGTTCTAATCATCTCGCCGTTGGAGTCACCTTCCTCCACCTTCAGAACTGGATCCAATGACAGGTTTAATTCCTAGGTTTCGAATTGTGTGCCCACGATACGTTCCTCTTCAACCTGAAGGGGTTTTTGCATTCTGTAGTGGCCATCACGCTTTGTGTGCTAGCTCTGGGAGCAGCAGGGAAGCTCTATGCTAGAAGGCTGTCAAGCTGTGTGTGGTGTTTGGCTAGGGAGGTCGTATTAAATGGAGACCATGAAACAGTGTGTGTGGTGTGCAGCCAGCTCTGGGAACAGTCGTGAGGGTATTCTACAGGACCTATCATGCTGCTGGTGATGTTTTCAGGAGCCAGCTAAAGAACTTGGAGTGGAAATCAGTGGACTGAATGATACAAATGGCTTCCCACATCGACTTAATACAACACATAGTTCTCCCAGGTGCAAACAGCTGTGCATTTAAGCGGTGACACTAACAGGGTGAATACTTCCTCCTTTCCACAGAAGAGGCCCATTAGAGTCTGAAAATGGATATCTGCAGGCTGGAGATTATTCACGTCTGAGAATACCTGATATTACTCACACAAATCTCTGTGTGCAGCCACTTATCTGATTGCCGCCAGTTAACTGTGATATTGTCAGTATATATCAATGGTCTTGGACACAATTAGTAGTTATTGATCCATTATTGAGTTCAATTTAAAATACGTGGGAGTTGGGTATTGGTTTTAGTTGATGTAGTACTGCGAAAGGAGTTTTAATTGAACAAACATGAAAGATGGCCGACATTTGGTGTATTGGCATATTGGTCTCTGATGCAGAGTTGGATGTGGATCACGTTCACCCTGACATGAGTAGAATTGTTCTAGAAGCATTAGCACTTCGAGTGTTGAGATGGGTAGGTCTACCTTCTACAGGGGTCATGATCGAAAACAAACAAAACAAGCGATTGTCGAACATCCAGCGTCTGGGGGGTGGGGGGGTGGGGTGAGTCTCACAATCACTGTTTTAGCTTCTATGAATTATTGATTGGACCGAGACAAGAGTACAGATGATCGCAAGTCAATATTTAATCAAGGCTCCGGCTTTTTACTGTGGAGAAGGGGAAAAAAAGGTGTTTCTTCATTACCGCTCCACTGTGTCCTGCCGCGTTATTTGAGCTTGGTTTCATCACAATCCCAGCCGGTGACGAAAAGAGTTATTTTATTCTACCTCGGCTGAATTATAGATGGGATCTGGAGTCCCACTACAGCTGTCTCCTTCCTGGGTCTCTGGAATTGCAAAGGCCTTTTGTCATTTCCTGTTTCCTCTGTGGACAGCGGGACGCCAGTCGTCAGAGGGCCCCACGGACCCCCGTGTGTCGCCCTGGGGGCACTGTGGGGAAGTGGAAACAAGACGGCTCCCCCCACACCTCTTTTCCCATCTACGGCTCAGTTGGGGTTCGGCTGGATCAGGCAGGAGGATGATGCTTGCAGGAGACGTCTTGGCGCCTGTTGTCGATGCGGGCCGGGGCATGCTGCAGTCCGTGCTTTTCACCCTGGCTCCACCCACGGCAACGACACAAATAACCATCGCCTTGTCGATTCGTGCTTCGAGTATCCTCACGTTAGGGAGTGACCAAATCTGGTTCCCTCTTTTGAGTTCTTTTGAAATCTCAAACTTTCTCGTTGGCCGTAGACAACCGTGGCTTGTTGACGTGTTTGACCCTGAACTCTTCAGAGTGTGGACACTCTGAAGACAAGCCTTGCTGTGGAACAGTGTTCAGAGGATTAGGCTCTCGAGGGAAATGCTACCTCTAATAAGCCCTACACACAGCCTCTTAGAAGCCCTGCACACAGCCTCTAACACCCCTACCCACATAGCCTCTAATAAGCACTGCACCTAGCCTCTAACAAGCCCTGCACACAGCCTCTTACAAGCCCTGCACACAGCCTCCAAACCCTATACCCACATAGCCTCGAATAAGCCCTGCACACAGCCTCCAAACCCCCTACCCACATAGCCTCTAATAAGCCCTGCACCTAGCCTCTAACAAGCCCTGCACACAGCCTCCAAACCCCCTACCCACATAGCCTCTAATAAGCCCTGCACCTAGCCTCTAACAAGCCCTGCACACAGCCTCCAAACCCCCTACCCACATAGCCTCGAATAAGCCCTGCACCTAGCCTCTAACAACCCCTGCACCGAGCCTTTAACAAGCTTTTTACACTCAGCCTCCAATCAGACCTACACACAGTCTCTAATAATAGAGCTTCTCCGGAACTCTGTAAAGATGCAGTCCTTTCTCAGCAGGTGAGAAAGGAGATTATCAGAGCACACAGGAAGAAAAGAGGCAAAGCACCCCCAGCTTCCATCCCAGCCCAGCGGCTAGATAGCCTGAAGACTGTAAATGACTATTCTGATAAACCACTTTCTTTGGGAGGGCCGGAGATTATGCAAAGTCACATTTGATATTGATTAAAGGAAATAGGCCATTTTGGCCTAGAAGTGTTGGACCATTCAGGGAGGAATCTAATTTTCATTAGGTTGACATGGTTCTTATCTGATGTATAGCGATGATAACAATTGAATTTTTTCCCTCCATGGCAACATCATTAAAATGTGTAATGAGATTAATTGGCCCAGGGTCAACTTCATCCCTTCCGGAGAAAACAAATCTAAATGAGAAGATGTTGTTTGTGGTCTAGTTTATTAAAAGACCTGATGTCTAAACAAACACGTTAAATTACGTGAATTGAATTTCTGGGTACAAGCGATGACTCACCTCTCAGATTATGGATGTGTTGGTCACAGCCTGTAATTTTCTTTTTCAATCTTGGTTTTGGTTTTATGTCAAAATGACCGCAACTCCCATGATGCAGTGCAACGCCTCAGTGAAACCAGGCCATTTATAGTTCCAGAGTCAACAATGTCACTTGTAAATAACAGCAGAATATTCTATAACCCTGCTCCCATATTCAAATATTCTAGAACCAAGAAGATAGCGATCATTTATAGGGACTATGTGTTCGGAAAGTAACCTCAGAAGTGTGTCAATATTTGTTTGTAATTGTTTAGTAATTGTTCTTTTTGCATGGCAGCATAAATATCTACCATGGGTTAACCCATCTAGAAATGTCTACTTATTAAACAGTCGGGGATGGTAAAAAGTCAAGATGGTAGTTCCTCTCAGTATTCAGTGAGCAGGTGTGACACTGAATCCATCCTCTAACACACTCATTCGGTTTCCTGGTCATGTCCTTGGTCAGCATGAATAATGAGCTCTTCCCATCGGCCTGGGCTACCTTTGTGGTTATAAACATGAAGTGTGCGGGAGTCTGCTCTGAGTGACAGTGGCCATTGAACAGACACAGTGAGACAGGCCTGAATATAATCATGACACACTCCATGTTTTCGCTCTCCTTGTCTCGCTGTCTCTATTTCATTCTCTCTCTCTTTCTCACTCACTCTGTCATTCTCTTTCTGTTTCTTTTTTTGTCTCGCACACACACAGATATACACACACACCTCTCTCTCTCTCTCTCTCTCTCTCTCTCTCTCTCTCCCCTTTGCTTTTTTTCTCTTTTGTTCTTTCACTTTCCAGATCCCAATCTGCTGTTCTTCCTCCAAGTCAAATCTTCGTGCCGTCTCTTCTCCAAGTCAACATGCTCCTGCAGAATCACCGGTGACTCAATATCCATACACCCACAACACTCACCCACAGGGCTCCAACATCTGCACAGCCTACATCGAAACCTGGCCCCTCCGACATGTGAACCACCAGGGGGAGGAGGAGAGGAGAAGTAGGCCACAGTTAAGCCCGCAGCAGCTCCTGTAACCAAACCAAGATCCACTGTTTTTTCCACACAAGATGCTGTCTCGACAAAAAAGCATCAATGTTGCACGAGCAGCGAGGAAACACGGGCCTTGTTCTTCTTCTAGGTAACAGTGTGGAAATGTTCCCAGCTAAATACTAAATGTGTCAACCTTTACAAGCACACTGTTGTGAAGATGAGCCATCTTTTGTCTTTCCTTGCATTTAGGAACACGGTTTTAAAATGCAGCTCAAACATGCAACCTTTTCTACTGCATGTGGAAATGTCTTAAGGCGCATAATGCCATTCTGGCGTATTATTTTTTAAGTTAAGTATATATGCATCTTTTCATGCTAAATGTACATATGAGAAAGAAGGTCTTGAAAGGCCATACATTTACTTTAACTCACATTTATGTATCCAGAGTGGTGATTCATGTTCTTTACTGAAGGTCTTGGATAAGCAGATAATATTCTCCTTCATCATAATTATAACCACGTAACATGTTTTCAGCAAAGCCTTAAGCTAAATATTCATAAATATTCTTAATGCAGGGAAATTCTCATGTTGCTAATGTCAGAAAGGAAGGGTTGTTATGTCTGGAAACTCAGCATTCTCCTGTGTCTCTGGCTACAGATGCTAATGAGAAGCTCATCTCAGACAGGGTCACCGACGCTAAAAGCCATTTACCCACATCAATCACTCTTCCTGGCAGCTGGCTGGCATGTTGTCACTGTTAAACATTATGTTTTAAATTGCAGTCAGTTTAAGGCCTCATCCAATGCCAGGATTCAAACTATTCTCAGAAATGGGAGAAATCTATGGAGAACCTTCATTGAAGGCTGCTGAAGTCTCAACACGAGGAGCGAAGCACATGCAGAAGTCTCCAGTCTTCATTGAGATTGGTGTCTGTGTCTTGTTTGTCCCTGAGAGTAGTTATCAGTGAGGCTTGGCACCAAGGTCATAGTTCCTCTTGGGGACTTCACACAGTGCTATATATGTATGACACGAGGCCTCAAACTGGACAGCAAGGAGACAGTTGGACCTTACAGCACATGATTAGTTACGACATTGTCTCCTTTAAAGGCTAAGAAGACATGTCATATTTGATGTTGCAACTTGACTACCTCATGGTGTGCCCTAGAGGGAAAGTATTCGATGGAAACTAACTATATCTGTACTTGTTTTGCATTGAATTGTGTACTAGTTACTCTATCTAACCTTCCTGCTTCACCCATTAGAACCACAACACTGGGATGGAATGGTTAATGATCTGAGCTTGCACTAATAAAACATCTTGGTCAATGTTTATTGATAAGTCTCTATTTTTCCTTGGTCATTGATTCTTTGCCGCTGTATAATACCTAGAGGAGAGCCAACATGGCGTCTATTTCCCAGAACAGAACTGGAAACCCAGCAGCTGGCAGTTCAGTCAAAGAAGAAAAAAGATAAAACAACATCCTCATTTATCATTTTCAGACGTTTTCCACAAGCCGTTTTGCTTTTTCTGCAACTCCTGGTAGAATTACATGCAATGAAATATTTTAAGTATGGTGAATTTGCTTTCCAAAAACAATAAATTGTGTTTCTAATAAATGGGAACATGATAAATGTCAACACAAACACAAGTATTTAAGTTGATCCAACAATGTTTTAAGTATGGTTATTAAGCTCGGATCACTTGTAAACGTGCCAATTCTGACATTACGCTATCTGTAAGAGAAACACATTTGACACGTTGCAGTAACTTTTAGTGTCAGTGAAATGGTTCGGTGAATAATGTTGAATGGGCACTGCATCCAATTGTATGTGACCAGAGGAATGGAGAACAGCAACACATTTGTGTAAAGTCTTGGCCAAGTCCCAGCTCCCTTGTGATCTGTCTCTCCCCCGTCCAAAAGTACACATAACCGCAGAGAGGAGGCCAGTGTAGGACAAACTTTACAAAGCTCTGTGCCTGCAGGCTAATGGCTAAGCTAAACATACATGGCATGTTGCATTCGTTTCATATCAGGTTCTCTCCCTGGCTTACATTGTTGTGCTCACTTTAGTGGAGAGGAGAAAATGGACTGAAAACAGTTGCGTTCCAGTTTATATCATAACATCAAAAAAGTCTTCACAAAGCACACACTGTAGACATTAATTTAGCCTGTGGTAGCTGTCTGACAACACTGGAATCATGTTGGTTATAAGCAACCATCACCTGATGCTTCACAGAAAGTGACAGCAGAATATTTCAAAAGCTATGAGTTTGCCTAACACACTTTAAAAAGCTGTGTTTCGCCTCAAAGCACCTAGTTCATAGTGACTCCAGAGGGCCCTGATCAGTTCTGGACAATGTTCCAGAAAAAGTGAGTTTTTCAAGTGGAAAAATGTTGGGAAGCTGTTTCTGTGTTCAAATGTCTTATTATTTAATAATAATATGTTGAATTTAAGAAGCAAATCTTCTCCTCTGTGTGGGCTTGACTACAAGATCAACAATGTCTCCAAGCACAAGATGCGAATCCAATTCAGGGTCACCCTCAGGGACTTTTGATGAATGGCGGGAGTTGCAGCAAAGTCCAGTTCTCATGGCCATTCCCACACTTTTTTGTGCAGCAAAGTTCACAGGGACAAGTTGTGGTGCATTTGTTTGGTCTGTCCATTCATAAGGGAACTCTTTGATGCGTTTGTTCAGCTCTTCAAGAGTAAAGAATGTGCCACAGTGCCATTTCAAGGGGGACCATACCTTCAAAAAGGTCATGCAACACATGAGGTGGATAGTCAGACAAAACATTTACATTTAGTCATTTAGTAGACACTCTTATCCAGAGCGACTTACAGTAAGTACAGGGACATTCCCCCGAGGCAAGTAGGGTGAAGTGCCTTGCCCAAGGACACAACGTCAGTTGGCATGACCGGGAATCGAACTGGCAACCTTCGGATTACTAGCCCGACTCCCTCACCGCTCAGCCACCTGACTCCCCCCACACTACAACATTTAAATTTTCCTGTCAGTACACCTTGCCTCTTCACTCCACACACAAGTCAAACTAGCATTCTCCAGTACAGCCCGGCTATGAAGTGTGTGTTCTGTGTTGTTCTGGGTGGGAAAGTCCCTGTTCTCACTTCTCCTGTTTGAAAGTTCACCGCTCACCCAGACAAAATCGGCATATGTGTGAACCAAAGAAGCTCTCTGCAAATCCCTCCATAGAGTGGGCCCAGAGATTGTGTGCAACAACACTAGACACTGTGCCTTTGACTCTTGTGTCCAATGCTGGAACAAACAATCTGTTCCCCCTCTAAGAACCATACGATCTTTGAACAGTGGCTCCAACACAGCATTGTAACCGCATCTCTTCCCGTCCCCAGCCTTGCACAGAAATGCAGATTGTGTCTCGTACAGAACCCCACAATGAGTGCACGTCAGCCAACAACTCAAAACACAGCTGCGATTTGTTGATTTCTCCCTGGATGTGAAGACAGGATTGCCTATCTCAAAAGCCATTCGCATAGAAAATGAGAGCAACGCTAAGGTCAACTTCTGGAGACAGCTCGTTGGTTTTTGTGAAAGTGCCATCGTGAAATGTCTCATGCAGAGTAGGACTGATCGGAGCTTCTCCCTAGCGCAAGATCAAGTTACATCTGTCCTGCTCAAACCTGAAGTATTGACTTGAGAATGGGGACATCCTGAAAGCTGTTCTTTTCCCTTCTGAGAACATCCTCAATGGGTTTAATCACAAAAAAGTGCTCTTTTAAAACACCCTCTTCTTTTGAAGCCAGAGGAAAGACGACCGAGGGCAGAGCTAAATGGGGTTAGCACCGGAAAGGTCCCTTACCATTTCTGACAAAATGGCCTCTTCAATTTCACAATTGTACTAAATGGCCTCTTCAATTTCACAATTGAACTAAAATGTCTATAATGAAAGTGGCTGGGGCTAAAAGAAACTAAAATGCAACTTATCTAAAACTTTGTCAATGGATTCAATGAGCTGTCTGGTTTCAACATTAAGTGAGCCAAACGTTTTTCAATCAACTCTGGCAATTCATCATCTCGTCCAATGTAATCAATATCACTCTGCTCATCCTGCTGATTAACTTGATCGGTGCCATCATTTGTATTTGAAAGGTTTACATACCTCTTAAACAACTGTTCCTTAAAGTCATGCAATGAGTGGGAAGCATTCTTGAGATTTCTGTGGAAAACAAAGGCTCCATAGATGTCAGTTTTACATTTTTTGAAAACACAGGTGACATTTTAACAAAGATGTACAAAAAATCTTTTTTAGTGGAGCTTGTGCCTATACTGCAGCACTGGCAACAGAGTATTTCAGAAGATTTTTCTGTTTCTAGTCAAGTGTTTTCTTGACAGATGTGACCTGAAGCTCTCCCTGTTCATAATGAACAAATACAATCCAGGGTAGGACATGACAGAGACTGCCCACCGTGGCTGATGCAACCTAGTGTGGTTCAACAACTCTGCTTTAGTAGAAACAAATGTAGATCCTTACTTTGTAGAGCACCGACTTCAGTCGGTACAGATTTGTGCCAGACCCATTAGAACATGTCTAGGCATGCAAAGTGCGCGGGAAAATACAAACGAAAATGTAGCGACCTGAGAAAGACACAAGCTCTGGGTTTGGGGTCAGCCTGTTAATCTTCTGCTCTCTGCCAACCACAGGAATTCATGGGATGTTGGTCTTGTACGTGCTTGTGGTGGAGTGGCATTGCTTAGTGTCAACTATATTTCAAAAGCTATGAGTATGCCTGTCGACTGTCCAAATTATTTTTAGCTACAGGAACTTGGATTTACTCCTTTATTGATGAACCCAAGATTTTCTGTTCTTATTCGTCATGATGGTATGCTAGAACAAAAGGTGTCACCAGAAAATAACAATGACAAGAAAAGTAATAATATCATAGAACTAGATTTTTTTTTTCACAACTATAAATATCCATAGATATACATTTAAGTAATAGCTAAAGGTCCTCAGATGAAAAAATAAAAAGAAGTATACAATTGTTTTAACAAGTGCAAATGTTAAGAAATGTGAAGTTACTGGATGCCTTAACATGCAGTGGGCCGCCTACCAGCAGGCGGTAATACCACACGGCAGATGTCCATCTCTAACACTCCGTATTCATGTCTTCCAACGGAACAATCATTCAGCAGTGAGCCACATTCGTGATCTCCCTCCTCCTGTCTGACCCCAGGATTAGTGACCAGTGCATAAGATGTGCCAACGGACACTGTCCAGGGGATTTGGCAGCAATGTATATTACACGATGTTCTTTGTCAGGGTAGCGAACAAACTGCCGCGATTTCAACTGTGCCAGTGTAAGCATTGAGCAGCTTGCAAAAGCTTGATGAATCCCTTAAAGGTCCACCGCCTTCTAAACCCAGAGTGATTGACTGCCACTCCTGAGCTACATCAAAGCCGAGTGGTGGGCTATGCTGGAACCTCTTCAAATGGCAATGAGCAGAAAGAACCGTATGCTATATATAACGTCCTGTGTTGGGCTTCTGGTGGTTTGAATGTGTGAAACAGCCCACTTGCAAGCGTTTTTTTGGTTGCTTCCAGGCCAAGACGCGTCTCCGAAACAGCTGCGGTTTTACACCTCCCCACTCCCTCCTCCTGTGGGAGGGAAAGTGGTCTTGTAAACGGCGGCTTCCGAAAGGAAAACTTCAATCTGAAATTGACCGTTCCCGGAGTGGCCAGTGGCAGCACCGGGTCTCATGCCAGAGTTTTGATCCTTCCTTTCCAACACTTCAAGAGAACATACCATAAGAGAGTTGCCTCTTTCAAAGTAAACAATGAAAGAGATAGAGAGCCTTCAAAAGGAGAGAACATAACATAAAAGATCAACACAAACACCAAATCGGCCCGCCCGCCAGCCAGCACAAACAAACAAACCTCGTATTCTATCTCAGGGAAGTAGGACGAGGCAAATTAGGAGGCAGCGCCCCACCTTGGCGTTGACATCACGCTACGGTATCACCAGCGTTTAGCTGTCGCGCTGAACGCCTCAGTCACTCAGACCCTCATCACCACCCCGCTCGCGCACAAACCCTCAAAGCGTTCCCCCCCCCCCAGGAGGTCAACCCATTCTCATCTCACGGCTTTAAAGTACACATGCTCAGCTCTCATTCATCTTTCCCTGGAGACGTCCGTGCTGTCTCTGCCGGTTTGTCGCCGCGCAACAGCGGCCAGTTTTTGTTCACGGAGACCGAGCCTGGGCAGGACGAGTATCCTTCACACGCGGCTCTGACTTTGGACATGATTGATCGTGCGTCTGTTACTTGACAGCCAATATTCTGGAGGTCTGTACAGTGGGATAGCGCAGTGCCCCTCGTCGCATGTAGCTCCGTGATCGAGGCTGTTCGAGGCAGAGGAACTGAAGGGGAAGGACCAAAGAGCTCTTTCACCTTCACAAAGTCGAGTCGTTTGATGCAAATGGATGCGTGCTGCTGAATACTCAGCGTTGTGTGACTGTGGGTGTCTATCGTCCTGGCAGGCCAATACTGATTTACAGTAATACACGTCTATAGTAAGGATGCATATACATGGGTAAGGGTTGGGGTTGTGAACATCCAGTCAGACCTGGGAAACAATGTCTGTTCTTCCCGGACCGGGTCAATGGTAAAGTTAAAGCTCATGCTAAATGTTCAACTGTGATGGTGATGGAGCAACATCAGAGACCACGGATGCAGTTCGTTGATGAAGTGACGCCAAGCAAGTCACGCATACACACTTATATTGAGACAAATCACCGCAGCCGTTTACATTTCATCTTCAGCCAAAACATGTAGTGGGTACGTGCAACAAGATATTTGTTCTAATCATGGCTTCAAATGTCATAAATAATCACCTGAGGGTTTTACCTGATTGTGTCATCCATCTCCCCTGTGTCCACTTCCCCCCCCTGCACAGTAGGGGGCAGTAAAGGAGAGGCGTTTGGCGTTGTCTTGCTGCTCATCCTCCATTCCTTCTTTCAACTATTGCATCCAAGAAGCTGTGGGTGGCAAATCCTTGGCTCAGTGTTCCTACTCTTTATTTTGCTCGCCTCTGTCCATCACTTATCTTTCTCTCCATCCACATTCTCTCTAAAGCCGGTCTCTCTCCATCTCTCATCTTTCACTCTCTCCATCACATCTGCTCTCTTTCTCTTTCTGGTCTCTCTCTCTTCCATCTGTCCATGTCTCATTTCTCTCTTTGTCTCCTCCATAGCTCCTCTCTCTGTATCTCTCTCCATCTCCCTCCCTCCCTCCCTCCCATCTCTCTCTCTGTCTGTCTCTCTCTGTCTGTCTCTCTCTCTCTCTCTCTCTCTCTCTCTCTCTCTCTCTCTCTCTCTCTCTCTCTCTCTCTCTCTCTCTCTCTCTCTCTCTCTCTCCTTTCGGCAGTGCTCCTCTCTCTCATCTCTCTTCTCCCACTCATCTCTCTGCTTTCTTTCCATCTCCATCGCCCCTCTCTCCATCTCTCATCTCTCTTCTCCCTCTCATCTCTCTGCTCTCTCTCTGTCTCTCTCTCTTTCTCTCATCGTTCACTCTCCACCCCTCCTCTATCTCTTTTCCCTCCTCTCACTCTCCATCTTTCCTCTCTCACTCCTGCTCTCCCCTCACTCAGTCTGCCTCTCCGTCTCTCGCACGGTTGTTCTATTGTTCCACAAAGCCCAGAGCTAGCTGGAAGAAGACAAATTGTTATTAAACCCGAGAAAGACAGCGTTCACAGTTCCAGGAGGGACGGATCTCTTTCAACACACGCACACACCTTGTTCTCTCGCACACACTGATTCTCTTACGCAGACTCTAGGCACACACTCGTTCTCTAACGACGACTCCTCAGTACATTCGAGTATGAAACCTGGGGCCACATGCAGGCTCATTGTGAATATTGTGAGGGTTATTAAAGGTGTGTGTGTGTGTGTGCGCGCGTGTGCAATAGACGTGGGATTGAGTTAGGTTTACTGTCGTTTACCTGCAATATCTAGCAGTATCAGTATAAAGTGCACTATTTCATGAAGCAAATGAAACTAGCATGACCAATTATGACCACAAACAGTAACAGCTATGTCACTTTAAATGCCAACTTTTGACAAACGGGACATTTGGAAGAGGGACAGAGACATTTCACATTTATAAAATCATTTGTCACATTCTATACACACCAAAACATAGACTTGAATGCTGTCACTGTCTATTTGTCTTCAGAGGGACCAGAGTGCCTTGGGCCTTAGAACAGTATGCTTAAAACTATCACCAACGTAACAGTCCAAAACAGGAGACAATACCTCATACAGACCAGTTACACTGTCACAGTGCAGGGAAGACCTCCTACTGTACAGAATTGTTTTGATTGGAGGCCCAGGCCCAGGCCCAGAGCTAGTCTGCTGCCTTCCCTTTACCAGTTGACTTTTCCCATCGTCACGGAGAGGAGACTGCTGCAAAATGCCATTCCTCCGGAGGAAAATGTTCAGCGAACTCGCCTGACCTTCCACCAAGGAAGCGAGGCTGTTCTTTACAGAAGGCTCTAGAAGAAAGTTTCACAACTGGCCAGAAGGAATATAAAAAAAAACAAGCCAAATCATGAAGTGGAAAAAATGCCTCACGGATCAAGGCTGTCTCGCAGACACCGGCCTGCAGGTGACCCTGGCATTTGCTGCAATTTGTCTGTTTGGTCCCTTGACAGAAGAGCCAGTTCAGACAGGCTGACTTCAGAGGTCATCAGGTTGTATTTGAGTCAATTTTCCACGCAGCATTCATTAACTGACGACCGCTCAGGGTCTTTCGCCTTTTCTTTCGGAAAAGCTTAAGAGACATTAGGTAATGAATACCATTTCCTATTCCGTTGGAGGAGGTCAGTTCAGGTGCTCTCCAGAGCTCATCTTCTCTCTCTGCCTGATCTCTCTATTGGGTTCTGCAGCTAGTGTGCTGCTCAAGAGCTTCTGGGAGATGCACTCCAGTGTCATGTCTAACAAGAAGTTTAATCTATAAAGGGAGGAAACTTTACCCCACTCGAGGCAATTCAAAACTTGTCATTTGATCATTGAAAAGTTACAAAGTTTTCCTGGAAAACTTTACAAGTGGCAATGAAAATATGATGAAAGAATGTTTATCGTCAGTTCTCAAGATCTTCCCAGATCTTGCAGGCTTTTATGCCTGTATGGCCAGCACTTGTTATATGTGTAAGTAAAGTTAGGAAGGAAGGAAATACCTCAATAATTGACAGATTCCTTGACTTTACCAATCCAACAATAGTCTTAGTATTTCATGCTTTTCTAAGCATTTAGTCGCTTTGAAGAGAGTTGCTTTGTGTGGTATGGTATGAAAGGTATCAGCGAACACTGTGCAAGGTGGCAAGTTAAGGGCGGGGGCGGGCGGGCGGGTTCAATACTTGTCATGTTCCAACTGACACGTCTTAAAAAACAAATAACACAATCCTAATCGAAAACCTTTCGGAACATGCCACAGGAACGGCCTAGCGAGTCTCCAGGGGCCCCTCCCTCTGTGCTGAAGAAGCTGGGTCAGCATTGCGGTACCTGACAGTGGGGTCACTCTAAGTCATGTCAGGAAGGCAGCAGTAATACATAACGCGCGTCTCAATGGACACCACTGCATCAAAGTTCCACCGCACCAGCAATTAGATTAAAGCTGTATATTACTGGGCTGGGAAGAACAGGGAGAAATCGATACCTTCAAAGTCTCCCCAAGCCTGAAACAACAACCACTGTCATTTCAAGGCTTGTGTCATGATGCCTGATGCAGTTGTTTGCAGTTTTAGAGGCTGCACCACTGCAGTTATTACTCGATAAGCAAATGCAGCAGAAATACTGGGAATTGTGGGGGAAACAACATCCTTTATCTGTCCAGTGTTTGGAGAGGACATGTGTCGGGGCTTGACAGTTGACATGTAATTGAATGAAAGACCACTGTTAAGGAGACTGGTTTTATGCATGTCTTGTAGTGTGTAGAAAAGTAACATTAATTGCATGGGACAAACTATCATTGATTGAAGAGCACAGTGTACTGGTCTATCCTTGTACACCTGGGGATGAATAAACTCGCAAATGAAGGGTTTTATACTGAATGAACATGTGATTACATCTCATAGAGTGATACAAGTGGACCAATTGCTCTCCTTTTCTATACATACTGATGGGGTAGTCTCTGAAGAGCATGGCCCACAATAGCCTTTTGTCAAACATGGAGATTAATCTAAAAAATTGCCATTCCTTCCAGGCCCAGTGCCAACTGAGAAGCTTAGACACATCTGGAGAACAGTGCCAGTTAAATGATGTCTTTGCCTTTCTCTTCAATTATCCTGATGAGGGCCGAGCAGTTAGTGTGTGCTCCGACTGAGAGCCTTGTTAAATATATTCAACAGAGGGCGGCAGGTGTTCAAGGAGTGGCGCTAGCTTTAGCTAAAGCTAGCCAGGCAAAACAGGGAAAAAAACGAACGCACGATAAGGTCTCGGGGATCGAGGAAGGATAAGAGCTCTGTAATGAGAACGCCGAGTGGAGGGAGAATTAAATGAGACCCAGGTGGAGGACGGGGAGGAGGGAGAAGGACGCGGGGAGAAGTGCCGCCACGCTACGGGAGATGAGGATACCTCCTCAGGCAAGGTCGAGGAGGTATCCTCCTCAAGGTCATGGAACGTTCGCCTTTGAGTTTGACGACACTCGGGGGGGGGGAGAGGCTAACACGTGGCTGGATGGCGGTCAGAGTCCTTCCCCGTCTGACCGCGCGTGGTCCTCCCTTCCGACTCTGTGCCATGAACGACGCCGCGTGTCGGGGTCCGCGGAACAGCGCTGAGCAAAGGGCTCGGACGGCGGAGCAGCAGACGGCCTCCAGAAGAGGGGAGTTCCTGGGTAGCGGACCTGCAGGAGTCTGAGAGGCAGAGACGGGTGGGGGGTTGGGGGGGGGAATGGAGGACCCACTGATGGAGGGAGAGTGGCCAGAGACACAAGGGACACTTTACTCTGGAAAACAAGGTGCGCTACTTCCTCAGGGGCTGAACTGATGGGCTCTGGAGTGGTGACACGTACAACATCAATACATCACTTTACCAGAGACAGAAGTCCGTTTTTCCTCTCCAGTGTGTGAAACTCATTATGTAGAGGGCCAGAGAGAGTCCCCGACCCAACTGGGAAGTATTCGAGTTGACAATAAAAGATACGTGTTATTGCTAGATTCAGAAAACAAATTCACGTGTAGGAAGTGGTGAAAATTGCCCATCCCTCTCTCGATCCATCCCAGCTCCTTGTGACAAGATGTTCAACAAACAAACTGACAAACGCGTCGGGAATTTTTCTTTTCTGTGAACCGTCGTAGCCTCACCTGCAGCCCCAGCCTCCACCACCCCGGCCTCTACCACCCCGGCCTCTACCACAGACATGGATACGGGTCATTTGCAACAACAGAGGAGGAAACAGGAGAGAGAGTGCTTTCTCCCTCACAGGCTCCACATGGCTTTGGAGGATCTGCCAAGCAGCGGCGCTCTCCATCATCTGTGCGAGAGGCTGGGGGTTGACACAGATGGCAAGGCCACGCTACCATTATGCCCCCGCCAAGCCCCGCACCTGGCACGGGCTGGGCAGCACCAGGGCCCAGGCTTTTTGTTCTGTCTGGAACCCACACCGCTGTGGATAGGCCTCAGATGAGACACCAGACACCTTCAGTTTTGTATCCCGTAAAGTCAATTACTTTTTATGCAATGAATCAATCGCGTACAAGGACGTGTTTCTTGCAGTGGAGAGTGACACAAAAACCAGACAGGCCTTCTTAGTTCAGACAAAATCGATGAAAGGATAAAAAAAAACAAAAAACCTTGTGTAAAATGTTGATGGCATAATAAAAGGGGCTGGGGAGAGCTCATGCACTTTCAAATCCGTCTTGATACAAGAGCGGATATCAACAAAGTGGGTCAGGGGATTAATACAAGCTCTGAGAAAGGCTTGGTGTAAAATGATTCATAAAATTACATGGAGCCTATCCAAACCACACTTACTTAAAGTTTCAACAGTTAGTAAAAATACAAACGAAACACAGATGAATGTGACCATTGACAGTGTTCAACTGTGTTGAAGTTTGTCTCTTAAAAATCCCACCATCCACAAGGAGTCACTGGGCTACTCTACAGTTACCACATCTTAGCAACATCTCTACAGTTTTATCATATCCTCCATTGAGAAGCCACATCCTATTGACTGCTGTACACTTTACAGACCGGTGCAGTCCCTTCTCATCTCCTGGAAATGCAGTGGTCATGTGGTCAGCTTGCGAAACGAGTGGTCACAAGAATATACGTGAGATGGACTGTGGTGGTCAACTTGCCAGGCAGGTCTTTCAAAACCCGGCCTGTCTGTCTGATGCAGCTGCTATCAATAATACAGCAGCTGCAGACACCCACATTGCATTTTAGATGGACAACATAGGACTGTCAAGTCAGTGAAGTCACGATCGTCATTAACCCTGTTATGTGTTCTGTGTAAATGCTAGCTGGACTGAAAAACGTTAGGTTTGTGGTGGGTGGAGTGCCGGCTGTTGAGATCACAGAGGAGTAGGCAAGATGCAAAGGAAGTCGAATCAGTTGTCGTTGTGGAACAAATGCAAAACAAACCTTCAAGCTTTTGCTTTCAGATTCGCACAATAGAATGCAGTTGTTCATGTACATGGTATTGCTTCTGTGAGGGGTGGATTTCCAACAGCCAGATACCCATCCTCTACCTGAACCTGGGTCGTGTGAATGAATACGAGGGCTTTGTCTCGATGAGGTACAGCGTGCAAGCAACTGAAAATCAATAGGCCATGCAGGTGGCTGTATGAAGCGTTTGCAAAAACATCACTCGCGTGAAATATCGCCGCACTACTAACTCTCTCCGCATCGAACACGAGAACGCAGAAGCCCGAGGGTGGCTCTGAGTCTCCTGTCCCCCTCCCCCGTCTAGAGAGGACCTGCTCCCGCCGTCGCCCCTGTCATCTGGGATGCTCCCTGTTAAACAGCGCCCGTAAATGGTCCCCAAGTCACCGTTTAAGGAGATGGGAGGGGGGAGGAGGGAGAGGGAGGAAGGAGCCAGTTCATCTCTGTTGCCCTCTCCGATGCCCTTTAGACAAACCTGCTCAGCACACAGTTTCACGGATGACTGCGTTCCATATTCCAGAGAGGTGAGCAGTGTGATTACACTGTTGATTACCTCTGCTGTTCAGTGTGATTGGTTTAATGTTGAATAAATATAGTGAACTGACGGGCTGAATTACAAACATGCCCTGTCCTTCCTTGCGTGGCTAGATCAACAATACACGGCTTATGATAGGTGGGAAACGAGGGATTAGCAAAACTGATATCAAACTAATAATCCTGACAAACCGCTCCACAACCCGGGCGCTTTGTGTTCTACAAGGTCAGTCGTAAATCCCAAAGTGAAATTTACTCGCGTGCCACAAGTTCGACTTCTAACGATGAGTTAGAGCATGTAATGGCATTCAAAAAACTGGCAGGGGCGAGGGTTTACTCGATAGCGATCTTCTGTCTTTTAAGTCCCGCAGTAATTTCAAACCCAATTGATCTGCGATGCCTAAACGGCCACGCTTGTAATCCCAGCTGGATCAGATGCATGACCTCATTGAGACGATGTTTCAGTTTGACTCAGAGTGGAAGCAGATGAACAACTTTGTGTCTCTCCTGAGGCCTTCTGGATGCTAAAAGGCCTGTTCCCCCCTCTCAGACTTGCCCTGGCAGTGACAAGGTAGCACGCACCAGGGCACCTCAGAGACACACAGCATCAGATAGCACAGACTCCGGTCAGCCAAGTCTAAACAACTTGTCACAAGGTGATATTTACTCCTTTCCTAAGACATTATTCACACCCAACAATGCCCTTGGTGGGCAGAGAGAAGGGTTCGGTTCCCAGAAATGAGTGGCCTCGTTCACCCCAGATGCCTGGAGAGAGTTAGGGGAGGGAGAGAGTGGCATGGATGTGGTAGAGAGCGCGTACGCGCGTGTGTTTGTGACGTTTGCGGTTCTGCATAACCACACCACAAGCTCGTAACCACAACCACTTGACCTTCGTCGGTTTAAACTACGAAAACAGTTGCTTTGTCACAAACTCAAGTCAAACAGCCGAACAGCCTTGGAAGGCAGACAATACCCACAACCAACCGAACCTTCATGAACACAGCACTCCACGATGAATACATCAGCCTCCCCTACCAGGTTCTTTATGTTGTTTTCGAACCAGTTCGTGAGAAAACCTTCCCTTCGACAACCCAGACACTGACCCCTTTGTCGCACGCGTGCTCACACACACCTGGCGCACGTTAGACTCGCTCACATCCATTTCAGCTCTCAGCAAAAATGTCACTCTGTCACAATAATTGTTTCTTCCCGGTTCCAAGAACGTCAACATTGGGCCTCAAATGGAACCCAGTGACCAGACAAGGTTCCTAAAAATGGGAATGGTCTATTTGCCCAACTTCCTCTTATAGAACATACAACCATACACTCTATGTAGACTCGATCGGTCTGTAATGATCCCACTCATTTCATTTTTATAAAGTTGACCAAAGTTGACCAAGGGGTGTGAAAATAGTTCAAGGGAAAACATTTAATGAAATATGCCCTTGTAATACCCAGAGGTTATTTCATGAAGGACCCATTCAATGAAGCTTGATTCCGGGGGCCGAGCGGTCAGAGCCTGGGGCAGAGCGGTCAGAGCCTGGGGCAGAGCGGTCAGAGCCTGGGGCCGAGCGGTCAGAGCCTGGGGCAGAGCGGTCAGAGCCTGGGGCAGAGCGGTCAGAGCCTGGGGCCGAGCGGTCAGAGCCTGGGGCAGAGCGGTCAGAGCCTGGGGCAGAGCGGTCAGAGCCTGGGGCAGAGCGGTCAGATCACTGAGAACCACTAGAGCATCCACATCAACCAGCTGAAAAAAGGTTCTTTATCACCATAAACCACCACTAAATACAGAGATGTGTTTTAATCCTTTGGGCTTGATAACAGCAAGATCAAAACATGTTTCATGGTAAAGACAAACAAACAAGCGTTTTGTATTGCTACTATAAATATGAATTGAGAGCCTTAAGCCGTCCATAAATGCTGAGGAACATACTACTTAATAAACGCATATCCTGCAGATAAATTGAGCTGGTGCACTGGTGCCTGTTGCTCGCTGTACATTCCCATCGCACATGGAATGCTCTGACGGAGGTATGCATGCCCTGCATAACAAGCCATGTGAAACCCACTCCTTCAGCAGGGACTGTTTCTGCTATTGAAAACCCATACATCTACCTGCTATCCCTGTCAGGCAGATTCACTCAACGAATAAGTCAACCGAGTGTGTTTGTTCAGTGATATTTACATTCTGCGGGGCAAAACTTCTATTTGAGTGTGATATAAGAGCATGTACGTGGGTGTGTGTGAGTGTGTAGGGTATGTGCGTGCATCAGCCTTTGGTGTGGCTATGTGTGTAAATGCATGTTTGAGTGTGTGTGTGTGTGTGTGTGTGTGTGTGACAGCAGTTCAGTGCTGAGACAGAGACAGTCTCCCAGCTGACCATCCATCCTGCAGGTGTAAATCATCCCAGCTCCTCCCCTGCAGACTGCCTTTATATAGAGCCTCATTAGTCTACCCACACAAGGATCCCTTACACCCACACACACTTACACACATGCACGTACCAGAGACTGGCTCATGTACACACCAAAGGATGGCACACACACACACCTTACACACACACACACACGCACTCACACACCAGAGACTGGGTCACACACACACACATCAAAAGCAGGCTCAGATCACTGGAGTGGAATTACCCGGCAGCAAGACGCACGCTGAAGTGCACGCACACACGCACACACACACGCACGCACGCGCACACACACACACACACGCACGCGCGCACACACACAAACACACGCACACGCAGTTCACAATAGCATAAACATTAAGTCACTGAGGTCAAGCCACAAACCAAAGTTGACTTCACATTCCTGCTGTACGATAGAAAAAGCTCTCAGAAAGTACCAGACCATAGAAAGCTCTCAGGAAAACAAAATCCAATACAGGATGCCCCTATCTCCTGCATATGTAATAGACTCCATTAAAGAAGTCGTAAAACAGATGGGTTGGTGAGAGCTGTGTGGTTCTAAGAGCTCTGTTGTCTCTAGATGTGTGTGTGTGTGTGTGTGTGTGTGTGGGTGTGTGTGTGTGTGTGTGTGTGTGTGTGTGTGTGTGTGTGTGTGTGTGTGTGTGTGGGTGGGTGTGTGTGTGTGTGTGGGTGTGGGAGATGTAGCACATGACATCGTCAGGAGATAATGATATTCAACATTCTCTCAACTCTCCTGTCCTTGTTTCAGCATGCAGGTTAGGTTGACAAACACAAAATAATAAAATAGAGGAAGGCAGAGTTGCTGGAAATTGTCCAAATGCAAGACAAAATGGGTGTACAGTGTGTGCTTGTATGCACGTGTTCATTTTTATTGTTTGTGTTTGAGTGTTTATGTGTGCGGGGAGTATATTCTACAGTTTGTGTGAGTATGTGTGCGTACAGTATATTTATTCATATTAATGTGTGTGTGTGTACACTCATTCTGTTCTCTGCCCAGAGCCTCCACTCATCTCAGGAAATATCCATCCCGCCAGCTCAGCTCCTCGCCAATCACCCTGCCTCGTCCTCCAGAGACGAGACAGAGCGAGTCACAACAAGAGGAGTCCTTTCTTTCTTTTTCTCCTCCTTCTGTTCTCTCTCCCTCCATTTCCCCTCTCTCTCTCTCCCCCCCCTCTTCCCCTGTCTCTCTCCTCCTCTCTCTCCTCCTTCTCTCCCCTTCTGCCTCTCTCGCCGTCTGTCTGTGTCACTCTGTCTCTCTCCCTCCCTCCTCCTCTCTATCTCTGTCTCTCTCCTTCACTCTCTCTGTCTCTTTCTCTCCTCCACTATCGGTCCCTCAGGTGTGACTGTCCTGCCTGGCTGTCTGACCGGAGGCCCCCCTCTGCCACTGTCGCCCCAGGCCCAAACACTGCTCGATGAGCTGGGCTACTCCCGTACGGACGCTACTGTACTCCATAATGGGTGCGGAGGTATCGTCTGGATATGCAGCAGACGCCCTTACCGTGTGTTCCCCCCACCGGACGGCCCAGGTTTGACGGAGAGCTTATCGAGTCTCGTTTGGTTTGTTTAGATGGAGCAACTCGGACCTTTTAGCTCCCCTTCAGTGTGTGTGTGCGTGTGGGTGTGTGTATGTGTGTGTATGTGAGAGAGAGAACCTTTGTCTCTGAGCGCAACAGTGTAGGAGTTACACTACATTACTCTACGCAATTCAGTCAGGGGAAGGTATAGGGACTCAGAGGAGGCTATCAGCCTGTCAGCACCCAGCTTTGAACCGGGGCATTTTCAAAATCACTGGAGGGTGATTTATGGAGGCCATTTTGTGTGGGTGGACAGCAACAATGTGCACGGTGGAATGGCCACTAAACACGGTGATGACAGTTAGTTTAACCCTCACTCAACGAGTCTGGGCCGTCTCAGACGAGCACAGGAAGCGATCGCATGGCGAGATGGCGTCGAACGTCCTCGATCCGTCCTCGGCGGTCTGACTTTGACTCTGCTCTCTGTGGCCCCTGCCTGCTGCATTGTTTAATATTTCCAGCGCACTGCTGCTCATTGCACACAAATCCTCTTTAATTGCAGGATTCATAAGGCTGCCTGAGTACAAGCGTGAATAGATTAACGGAAGGTTGTGGAGACCTGGAGAAATAAACCGTGTTTAATGGGTCCCGGGGATATAGACTTTCTCCAAGGTCGTGGAAGTGTAGGACTACAACGGGCTGCATGCATCCTAACTAACTTTCTATGGAGAGTACCACCGGAGTATGTTCAGTATACCGAGACAAAACAACATGACGAGCACATGCATACTTTATATTTTCGCTTTGTACAGGTCTGCAGGGGTTTTTGAGTCAGAGCAGCTTAAATATGTTGTGAAAAAGGCTGGTGAGAGACTTGGACAACTGGTTGAAACTCGACGAGGATCGAAACACAGCTGGACTGACAATGTGAAGAAGTTTTCCCAGATATGTTGTAAAAACAGAACAATGGACTGTGTAAGGGTATCTTCCGGAATAAGCTATGACTGAATAACAGTCATTGAACCATCTTTGATTCGGACAAACACCATCAGGTCCGGTTCATTGGGTGTGTCCTGCCCACCTTCGTTCATCCACCTTGGAATCAAGATCAAAACGCCTTTACGATTTGAACTGGGAAGATTGAGTCAGATGGCTGAGTGGTTAGGGAATCGGGCTAGTAATCAGAAGGTTGCTAGTTCGATTCCCGGCTATGCCAACCAAATGACGTTGTGTCCTTGGGCAAGGCACTTCACCCTACTTGCCTCGGGGGGAATGTCCCTGTACTTACTGTAAATCGCTCTGGATAAGAGCGTCTGCTAAATGACTAAATGTAAATGTAAGATTGAGCCCTAAGATCCCTGATAATATTGGATAGACACTTTGAGCATGGGCCAAAAAACAGCAAGTTACGCGTTTAAAATAGTGACGGTCGATGCAAGGATGGAGTCTCCTCCGCAAGGACAAGTTATCTGAAGATGGAAGTATGGAAATCTTTTGGCATTTGGCCTGAACATGCTCCTCTGAGCTGTAGCAGTGTACCCTGCTTGTGGGCAACAGCTATTTAAGAGTCTATTCGTGTGTTAGAGAAGGAATGGAAAAAGCCTTTCTGTGTCCATGAATACCCAAGCAATCAATGCGTCAATTATTTAACGTCAAAGAGCAACAAGCTGTATATCCAGAGTCCTGCCGGTTCTTCTTCTGTTGTTTCCGCAGAATGACAACCAAAATGGAGCCACGAGACCAGAGAAGAAGAAATGAGGACCAGGTAGGAGATTTGTGTCCGTGTGAAGGGTCCTGAAAGATTAAACACAGAGTATGTCAATACAAACGAAGTTTCATCGCAAACAAGCGAACCTAAATCTGTTTAATTGCAGCATTCTAATGCAGCGACCACATTCCATCTGCTGCAAGCAGCCTAAATGACATGTTCACTTTTTCTTACTTTACTGCTAAGCGCCTGGACACACTTCATAGAGTACTTATTTTTTATTAAAGCGACCAATGAAAAGCATGTTTCTATCGTGTCTCAGTTGGGTGTGCAGCAATTTCCCATGAGGCCCTGCAGCCTAACCTTACATCATTTCCACACAGGACTTGTTTAAGGGAGAACTAATTATTTATGAACATTCAGTTTCTGTGAGGGCTGATCCCTCGACATTAATAGATGAACAATATGCCAGATGCAATTTTGAGACATAGGAATTCCCATGTACAATGAAGCCACAGCAGTGATAACATGGTTTTGTACCCCTGGCGTAAGGTCAATCCTCTTCACCAAGAAGCAGTATGTCATCATTAAATCTATCCGGGATATTGCACAGCACAATCTACTATTTATAGCAACTCAGTACACTGAATGTTCAGTTTGTCCATTCACCTTGGTCTAAACCTTTGCAAGGTTAATGGAGATTTACATGTGTTCAGACACACACTGTTCTCTTTGCGTGTATTTTAATATCCACTTTACTGGAGACAGATGAAATGTTTTTTAATGCCTTCGGTATCATTTGACCATGGAAACATGCTCATGTGAACAGGGAATCTTTGCATTGAGAAACATATTGTGCCTCAGTTCTTCATTCAAAATCCCATCACTGTGCATTAGCATGGAGCAGACTTATAACTGAATTATACATTACAAATTGTGAAGTGGTGCATCGCAATAACACAAATAATGTTATTATACCACATACACACACTTATATAACTGTTAAACAATATGGTGTAAAATTCCTATGAACAAATAAACTATGGATTGTCAGGGGGGAAATAAGTCTGTGGAAAATAAAATAGTGTTCTTGGCAAGGTGTTGCAACGTTTATGAGGGTGGACAGAATGACCACTGGCCATAGTTGAGGAAACCTTTTCTGCTTAAAGCAGCATTCAAAGCTCACAAATGACAGTCAAAAACTGTGTTCAATTAGTACGCTAAAAAGTCACTGACAGAACACAAAATATATTTGCATACATTAACCGTTTTGATTAGCATAAAAGAGGTTACTTTTGTGTGATGCTTATTAAAGCTTTGTTCTGTTAGACATGTTCAGAATAACACATATCCCATTCCAGTATTTAAGAAAAAGCTTGGCTATTGTTTTGATACAATCACAACCCGTGAAAATATGACATTAAAGTAACTCTCAAAACTAGTTCATGAAGTTATTTGATATATTCTGCACCTTTCTCTTCCGTTAAGCAGAGATGAAGATATCCCTGGCGTAATGATCTGTCTTGATTAAAACGGCTGATCTGTCGTCGGTGGGAGGGTGGGTGGGAGCGGCGCGTATTCCCACACACTAACTTACCGCACCGCTACACCGTGATGAACGAGGCAGAGTATGAAAAGCAAAATTGGTTTTGAAATCCAATTTTTTGCACAGCTCGACTCGACGTGTGCCGCGCGATTATCAGCGAACCAATTAAGATAGACACTCATCAGACCCAGAGGTCGTCCATCTGATCTCAGACATGGAGCTCACCATAAGTAATAAGACTGATACTTCATTTCGAACATCACGTTATATTGTCCAATTACTGGTCAATTGAAGACTTTATGGTTCGAAGAAATGATACACAAGACATACTGAGAGACCGTGTGAAGTGTTTTTTTAAGGGTAGTCGTTTAGCTGGACAGTTTGAAGACACTTCATCTGGCATGAAATGACTTCAAGTGTATCCTACTGACATGAAATATTGCTTATGGATGTGCTGTTGAAAGCAGTTACCAAGCCGTGTCCTTGTTTTTTCATCTAACTACTGTTATTTGACCTCTACGGTGGTCTTTCAATCACTAAATATTGTAATGACATTAAACGACTACAAAGACATTTGACTGATTCTGTTTTTCTTTTCTTTTTTTCCTTCTTAAAAATCCCCTCTGTTACGTAAACTGTCTCAAACCAGAACACACAGTAACCGAAAACCCTCTCTTCGATTACCAAACTACAGAAGTTAAACATTTGACATCTTACAGAAAATATTTACTCCACGCTGAACCAACAAAGGCCTGAACACCAACACTTTGGTGGACCCGTGTGTCCATCAACATTAAGTGGAAATGTAATCCGTTTGGAGCACATGAATAACAGGCATGAGAACACCTGCCCTTGAGGACAGTCCTTTTTGTACGCTGGTGACAGTGAGCTGATGGGATCGTCTTCTTTGTTGACTTGACGTCTGTCAACTGCCAATCACATCTTCCAGGTTGTCTGTCCAAACAGGGGATGGTGGAAAAGGTGGACAGATGTTGCTTGTTGATATTCCTTGATTCTGTGAAACCCGAGGGCCAGAGCAAAGCTATAGACCTCCTTTCTCTGCCAGGTATTTTTTTCTTTCCTAAGCGTCAACACGTCGTAACAGCAGCTGCTACCGCCCAGTCAGCGCGCTCTGTCGGAGCGTCGTGGGAAACAGCCAACCCCATGCAGTCCGGCCGATCACAACCCGCTCTTTCCGATGCTTTAATCAATTTCAATAGGCAGCAATCACTTAGCAGGTGTATAAACAATAATTGCGCATAGTCTGTTTAGCCAATGTATTTTCCCTGTTGCGAGAGACTGTCGGCAGGGTATTGATCACAGACGGTGCGGACACCTGAGCGCGGATTATTATTACTGCCTCGTGCTTCTCTCCTCATTATGTTCTGGCATCATTTGGGAAACCCCATCGATTAGCACGGATGAAAGGACTTTGCTCACAAACAGATTCTGCTCCAGGGAAGCCACCAGGACCAACCTCGCTCACGCACCGATGGCACAGTAGCTATAGAGAACGAGTTTGCCTGTAAATTGTCCAAGCTATAGTTACCCAGCATTCTAACTCCCCCCACGGATGACCCGCATCTTCATTTTAGTCTCATAACATGTCATAATTACAGACGTGGCTGTCAGCGACAAGCTGTACCATAATGCCAACAGAGAGAGAGCTTTGGTGTTGCACTGGACTTGCGATATCATCTGACATAAATCAGACTCCCAGAAAAAAACACAGGCTGCATTTGACATAAATGGGAGCACATCTGATCCAGTTGAATAAGAAACATGTGCCAGCAGTCCATGACGTTCTCCATCAGATCAGACAAGATATTAGGCTGCATTACCCTAATGTGTGCAGCCAGGGCATGGCTGTAATGCCCTGGCAGGCTATTAAGACTGATTTTGATGTAATCCACCATGTCACAGATGCTTCTCAAAACCGCACACCAGCTGACCCAAATGTTCTAAAGGTACTAAAGTTAGATTGGAAAGTTTTTGGGCTCTCCATGTGCCCTGCCCTTCATGTATTCGGGCTGTAAGAGTATCAGGCTGTTTGGATGGCACTATGAATTCAACTTTAGATGGCTTTCCTGTCACTCCTGCACAATTTCCATCCAGGATGAACAGCAGTATAGCACTTCAGATACTGTTAGAAGAAAAACATTGCTTTGAATGAGGGGAGCAGTCCTGGGGTGTATTTCCCAAATGTCAGTGAATGTCTAGACTAGTCCAGAAGATGTGCCAGGAACTAGGTGTGTTTTTGTAAAAAAAAAAAACTCTGGAATAGCTTAGAGACACAAAGGGGGGTTGTCAGCAAGGATAAAAAGAGCACGATGAGATATAAATAAGCCACTGCGGAATTAGCTCGAAAAATAAACGTGAAAATATGCCAATGAGAAACCAAGACTTCGATGAAACGTTTCTGAAAAAGACATTGTTTTTGACAAGGCAGAAATGTCAATGACGAAGAAAAAAAAAAACGATGTCGGGATTCGAAGGTCTGCGGTGAACAAGCATACTAACTAAGCCGACTCCACACTATAAATGGATGGAGATCATTAGCATGCAGCGGCTGTGTGTATCTTCAGTATTTCACCGTTTTTGCAGAATTTTAAATCTGTGAGTCTAACCAAACAGTTGAGCCTCCCTCCCTTGCCCCAGAAGGTGTCTAGTGGGATACGTGTGTCTGACACAGCTATCTGACTATTATTCACTTTCAGACAACCTTGGGCCCAGAGCGAGCCCTGCCTGAAAGAAACCATTACGGTGCCCAGTCCGCAGATATCTGTGTCTCCTCTCTGGGACCCTCATTGACATCCTCTCTCTCTCTCTCTCTCTCTCTCTCTCTCTCTCTCTCTCAAGCCCTCAGATCTACTGGCACCACACAATATTGAGTTACAAAACATTGCCATTCAGCTCTCTCATTTCTGCTGAACAATCCGAGTCTTATGTAAGGTTTGGAAATTCCAGTATTTTTACCGTATTGCTCTTGGGTAAAACACAATATTATTTGGTTTTTTCTACTGTTTCCTTTTATGGGGGATCAATGTGATATGCCCTCAGTGAAATAATGAACACATCGTAAAGCATTTAGGAGAATGTGAGACTTAGATCCATAATGGCAAGTATTATGTAGTTCTTAGTATAGCTTAATAAAACTGTATAAGGCATGATTTGTTTCTACATTGAGAACACCATCCATTCATCCTCCACATTAGTAAGGGGATACTTCCAAATGTTGTCTCGACCTCCGAGAATGTAAAATAAGGATGCAGGAGTGTAGTCACGCATCAAGATAAGTCCCACGTGTCGACATATCAGAGTAGAGGAATGTTTAGCAAACATATTTTCTTTCCAGGGTCCCTTTGCTCAGTGGCCTGACATAAAAAGGCCAGTGTTTTTTGGGGTATTTTTATTGATTTACTCCTCATCCCTCCCTTCAGAGGTATAGAACGAGCTTGTGGATGAGTCCCAGTGAACATCATGGAGGAACACCTTGAGGGCCGGAGCCTCAATGTACCATGCTGCACTGGCTACAGTGATTAACTATCCATCCCTACTCTCTCTTCATTTCCAAACGATCCCTTTCACCTTCTCCACTACATCACGTTCGGCCAGCAGAAGGTAATGATCCACTTGGGCAGTCGCCAAAGACCGTCTCTTGTTTGTTTTTTCTCCCCTTACTCGCCATCTCTTCTCCTCTCTTTCGGTCACTCCTTTCTCTGTACTCCACCTTTCCCTGCCTCTCTTTCTCTTGTGGTGGATCTTCTCTCTCTCTCTCTCTCTCTCTCTCTCTCTCTCTCTCTCTCTCTCTCTCTCTCTCTCTATCTCTCTCTCTCTCTCTCTCTCTCTCTCTCACTCTATCTATCGCTCTTTGTGTCTCCCACTGTTGATCTAGTCTCTCTCTCTCTCTCTCTCTCTCTCTCTCTCTCTCTCTCTCTCTCTCTCTCTCTCTCCCTCTCTATCCCTCTCTGTGTCTCCCACTGTTGATCTAGTGTCTCTCTCTCTCTCTCTCTCTCTCTCTCTCTCTCTCTCTCTCTCCCACTGTTGATCTCATCTTTCTCTCCTCTCTCTCTCTTTTTGCATTCCGTTGTCAAGGTTGCCGTGAATATAAAACAGTCCTGCTCACTGTATTGTAGTGAGCTAAACCTACGACGCTCTGCCTGCAGGAGGGCGGCCAGAATCACAGTGTTCTGGCCAGAACCACAGACATCTAGTGGCCAATGAACAGCATCCGGAAGAGTCTGGAAAGGTCGGAAAGGTTACACTTGCTGCGAATATTGGCTCTGCACTTTAGCCTGCTGTTAAACTCGACACACCAATCAATCCCCATCTCCATGGCTACTGGCAGAGAGCTCGACCGACTGACCCTGGGGTGGGAAGTGAAACGTGGAGACGGTGTTCTTTACCAATGAACTCCTGATGTGGGATGAGCTCGTTAGCCGAAGCCAAATGACTACATCCCCCCGGCGTCTTCCAAAAACATGACCTTCTCTCATTTCACCAAGCGGACACGTCCGTTGAACAGATCCTATCGCTGTTGACTGTGAGCTTTAGTTTGCGGGGGCCAATACCTGGCTGCAAAGTCTTCCGATAGCATAAGCTCATGCCACATCTGTCTGGCGATGTGAAAGATATCCTGAGCTTTAGGTTTGGCGTCAGAAGAGCCCGCTACCGGGATGTGTTTGTCTTGCGCCAAGGGTTATTTGACAGGATACGAGACCTGCAGGACAGAACGCCGTTGCTCGGAGGAGAACCAATCTCATACGGCATGAATTCAAAGACGATTCCAAGAGCAGCGAGACATGAGCTCAAAAGACTGCATTGCAGCAAAAGGAGGATCGGTGTTGTGTGCCGTGCGTATATAGTGTCAATCGCACAAGTCCCGCATGCATGAAGCTACTATCTGTAAGCGTTGTTTACAGTGTCACAAAACAGGCCCACACAACTCAACAGGGTTGCACTGTGTGGGACTGATTACCACTACCTGTCTTCGTAGGGGCACACACAGCTCATTTGAAAGGCTTCATTTAACACCAGTAAGGGTTTTTGTAGCTCCATCTAATGAGAGTGGACCTACAGTATTCAAACACGGAGTCAAATGTCACACACCTGGTGTGAAATGAACAATGAACAAATTAGCAACTTTGTTCGACCAACTAAACGTGTGGTTCTTTGACATTTTCTGTCAAATCCCAGAGCAGATGAAAGGATATGAAGGGATAATGGCTACGGGGATGACATGACTTTCACACGCCGCAATTTCCCCGGACAGCAGGCAGCCAGGTGGTACAAACAAAACCAAGACACCTTGATAACCAAGGCGAACAGAAACCTCAGAAACAAAGGTATTGAAAGCACCGAGACTGAACACGATGTCGTCTGTTCCTGGAGATAGGATTGCCTCGCTTCCATTCCACAGTAGGCCTACAGTCGCTGAACTAACTTTGATAGCATACAGTAGTGGTATTTACATGTGATGTTTGCTTTCAGCGCTAATGGGGCTGCCTGCACCACCTGTTGGCACCCGCGCTCAATGCTCCCCATTCAGTCCAGCAACAGAGAGCGTGGGCGTGTCACAGCCGAGCTCACTTCAGCCTCCACCTGTGAAACGCTGATGCGACCGGGGGCAGGGGGGCCGGGGAGGCTGGCGAGGCTGGCGAGGCCGGCCGGCATGCAGATGAGTCCGCGGGGGGACTCAGCCCTCCTGTCATGCTGCAGCCGCCTCCGCGCACTCCCCCCCCCTCCCCCTCGGTTTGTTCCACTCCGAGAAACGCTAATGGATGAAAAGTGTGAAGCAGCGTCTCGGTGGATCGTATTCATCATGACGCCCGTTTTTCTGCTCGGGTTCTCTTTCAGGGTAGTGGAGGACTGGGATTCAGATGTTGGCTACATCGAGGAGTGCTCTTTGTAGACATAAGATGATAATGTAAAGAATTGCCTTTGAAACGTTCTGATTCAGTTCTGATTCAAGTTAAACATACTTCATCTAAACTCTAGTTTTGGGTGTAAAGGGGGCTTAACCATTATGAAACGTGCAGGCATCTTAGCTTTTACATCTACAGCATAGATAACTGGTATTGTGTATCGAAGAAAGCTAATTGCCACACGCTTCGGAGACTGGCTGTAATTAGAAGCTGCTGTAAGATATCGTCTTAAGATGTGAGCATTAAATTGGATTCCCATGGTTGCTCCCCCTCAGTGAGGGGATACGGTATAGCGGCAGTTTAATCCTGTCTCAGTCACATATACACGCTCCATCCAGATTATTTGCCTGTGCGTCCAACCTGTTCTCGGGTGTAAAAGGTGTCCTGCTAAAACACTACTACACCAGTGCAGTTTGTTGTTGAGCCATGAAGTGAAAAGGTCATGATAACCCCTGTGTTCATCCATGCAACGACAAAGATCTGTGACCCTCATCAAATATCCTGCCCCCCACATATCAAACATTCATGTATGTCTACAGCCAGGCGCTCCAGTCTAGACATTCACTTAAGACCACAGGCGCTTCATGTGGAATTGGAAACATTAGCAACATTTGGAAATATGCCAGGTGGGGTTTTCATAAAAAGGAACAAATCTAATTAGTCTATTATACTCATAAAACCTAACTTCCCAGCACGGACCTGCACTGCAGCACATTTCTAAGAATTGTGCACTGCTGTTGTTTTCTGAACTATTATCACCACTGTTCCACAGCACGACAGCAGCACTCCAACGTACCACTGTTCTGTTCGCAATAAAGGTTCTACAAGTCTAGAATATGCTTCACTGCCATTACATGAGACAGATACATTTATCTGTCATCATAGGTATTCTCCTCCTCTTCTCCTCGTACTCCTCACCTCCTGTTCTCTTGTTTTCTCATAGATAGTCCCATCCAATCAGACAAAAGCCACAGGCCTCTGTCAAGGACGCCAATGTTCTATTTAATTTAAAGTAAAGAAGAAGCTTTTGAAAGCCGCTGTTACCTCTTTTTGGTGTCGTCCTTGAACCAAAACATCCTCCTTTGAAAGACGTGTTCCTACCTAGGTCATTACCCTTCCTTCCTCCATCTCCCTGAGACGTGAACCTCTGACTGAACACGAACAAATGTACTCAAACACAAAAAGAGGTGGGCCACGTCAGTTCGGTTTTACTGTTGCTTAAAAATCTATTCGGCACCCTTGCCTCGGAAAACGAACGACCTCTCCTTTGCATAGGCCGGCACGACGATGACGTCGCCCTTCAAGTTTCGACCGCAGTAGCATCTTTCTGTCTGTCCACGACACCTACCGTTATCTAGTCTGTTATCCGAAAGTGTCTCAGCTTCTAAGCGCGATAATCTCCTGAAAGCGAAACGACGTCTGTGAGGAAACGCCTGGTGTGGCGTCGTTTCGGAACCAGTAGAACAACCGACGCTTCCGTGTCATCGGCATTTCCCACGAGGGAGAACAAATGGCTCGAAAATGTCAAGATAAAAGTCAAGGAGCGGCGGGGACGACAGCTCGTAAGACGCGGCTCGGGACCGAGCGCCATGAAGGCAGCAGAGTGGAGGACTCAACCACAACAGGCAGGACGGCCCTTCGCAGCCAGGCGCGGGATCGTCACTCCCTCCCGTTCCTGATAAATCGAATCCTTCCCGACCCCTTCTCCTAAGCTGTCGTGTCTGATAAAAGACCCGGCGTTGCACGCTGGCTGGAAAATGCACCGACGTGCACAGTAAATATTCCGAGCGACACGCTCAAACGGGGGGGAGGGGGGGGGGTCGGTCGCCCCGTCCAGACGATGATCTCTATCAGTATGCAAATCGGATGAATTGATGCAATTGTCAGAATGCGGGGTGGGAAGCCCGCGCAACGCTGGAGCCAGCGTGTTCCTTGTAGCGTAGCAGAACAGGCCTCAAGAACCTCTCTCCTCTCCCGGCCAGGAGAGTAGGATAGAGAGAGAGTAGGATAATAATTCAGGGATCTGCATTATTGAAGCGTTTGTGATTAGTTGGGCTACACTTGGAGCTGCCATCTGCTGGACAGAGTCATGGAGGAACGGAACACTATGTCATCTATGTTTACCTTCCCTGAGCATCCAATCACAGGATACGGAACATTCCTTGAGCATCCAATCACAGGGCGTGGCACGCGCTTTTCCTCGCCTGGAGCGATGACCGGTGATTGCCGCGGTTTGTTCTTCCCGGCGTGAACGTGGGTTGCCACGGTGGGAAGGAGCTTTGAGCGGCGTTTCGGTACGCCCGCTTCCGACCGAGGTACCGCTGTGTGTGTGCGGATGCCCGAGGGCAGCGTTGTGCTGGCGGCGAGTGCACGAACCCCTCCCACCGGCGGAGCTGACTTGACAAATCAGCGCTCCGATTGTTCCATCACTCGGCTGTTCATCACGTGAAGTGTGTGGGGGGGGGGGTGTCACCGGGGAGACGGATGCACTGAGAGCACACCGATATCAAGTTGCTGCTGATAACCATTCATCTTGTTCACTCACCATACAATTGGAATGGGAATCTCTTTGACACACCCTTCTGTCATGTGACAGCATGGATCTGAGTGTGATCTTCTTGTTGTAGAGGCAGGGTGGAAGAGGCAGGGTGGAACTGAAATAAACAACCAGTGGCAATTTATTACAGGACGATACAGTGACATTGAGCTTGTTTTAGTCATTCAGGAAGTTACCCTCTTAAGAACACACCAGAACACCAAACCATGATCAAACTCAATGCTTCATTTACATGCATGGTTTTACCTTTATTAAAACCCCTTAAAGTGATTTTGTGTGGCAACACCACAGCACCCGAGAAATATCAAACGTTTTTGTCTCTGTGAGCAATGGGAAGTCGTATAAAAGGGAAGCGCGACCAAAAGCTAGAGCATGCCCAGTATGTTCTACCCAGAGTCCTGTAAAAGTAACAGTAACACAGCTATGCTTAAAAAAAAACCTGATCCTCTAAATCCTCTATTGGCCACTAAGACTGCAGTGCCATTAGTCTCCCATCAGCAAACTCCTCCCCCACTCCTGGACTTGTGAAACCTGACACAGACCCCACTTCTTCAGGTGTCTTCTGGGAGCTGTAGTCATTGATTGGTGTTTTTCCTCTTGGCTTCCCTGAGTGGGCTTGACCCAGAGGGATGAAGACGGTACACCGCAACGGGCTACAGGGGCCCTTCAGGGACTATCAGAGGAAAACACCAAAGGACAGCCCCTTCCATGGATGGGTTGTTATGTTGGTCCAAAAGGTAAGAAGCTAAAAACGAGACGGGGCTGAGCTCGTTTTCTGATGAACAGGCGAGGCAGCCGCGCAGCCCACCGCAGCTGTTCCACAACACGGGGTGTGGACAGTTACTGGGGATACACACAATGCTAAAGCATAACAGGCTATTTATCCAGATTATTACAACGGGGTGCTTCTTTTCTGGTAAACAGCTCAGTGCATTCTGCAGCCACCTCGATGCATTCTGTTTATCCACTGACAGCATTTCGATGGTTCTTAACCATGAAAGAGTGATCTGCAGAGGACCGATTAGCCCTCGGAGAGTGTGGAGGCTCACCAAAGACAGAGAGCTGTGTGTGTGTTTGGCTCCAGAGAGAGAACCCATTGTGGACTGGCGACCATTACACCCCACACAGCCAGTCCAGAGTTCAGCCAAAGGACACCATGCTGTTGCGAGCCAGCACGTTGCACGTTTCAAGACTCCCAAAGATTAAAAAATGTACTATCAAGGAAAAACTACAAAGAGCACTATGAAAGCAGCTTGGGAATCCAATACATAAATCATAGTCTACAAATGTTCCTCCAGATCAAATAAATGGCTTCTATTTCTGTGCACTCGATGGCAATGCAGAATATAACTAAGAATCTCCGGTACCCTCTTCCAACCTCGTAGAAAGCCCAGAGGGTGTACCAGGGGGGTGGTGAGAGGTGTACCGATCAGCTATCTGGTGATTGTTGGCCCACATGTGTCATCCTTCAGCGAGGTGCCAGTGAGCGAATCAACAGTGCCCAGGTGCTCGCTGCATGCTCCTCAGCTAGAAACAGGCTGTGAAAACAAATCCGACTCACCGTACGGTAAACAGCATTGGCAAATAGTCGGGAAGCTTTTCTTTTGTTCAAGGAGAAGCACATGGGCGTCATTTTGTTTCGCTCGTGTCCTCACAAGTGACATGCGTGACGCCTCGAAAGAGACTCAGGCTCTCTCCACACATGAAAGCAGGCCTGGATTCATGCTGCTTCAACCTTCTCAGTCGCAAATTTTTAATAACGGGGGATGACAGGGTTCCTCTGCCGGCTTCAATTATGAATGATGAGCTTTTATCTCTGCCCTGCTAATTAGGTGAGCCAGCGCTGTACGCTCGCTAAGCCGTACTCCAGTGTCTCTCTTTGGTTTATGGAGGATACCTGAATCGAGACTTTTTAGTCTGGAGAGGTGGGAAGATCAGGTTAGACGGGCGGAATGTTTTAGGTTTAAAGAGTTAAGCTCAAATTCATCAATTATAGAACTGAAAAAGAGCTGCCTATCCTATTGTAGGTACACTACAAGAGGTTGGAACATCAAGAGGAAGTCGAAAAAAGCTGTTCATCCACTCTTGACTGTAAAGGGAATATATTAAAACCTGATCTCAAGAACAATTCATCTCTCCTGGCCATTATTTCAGTGACCACGGCGTTCAGTGACGACAGTGAAATCTGACAGCGCCGTCGCGCATCCCCTTCCATCCCCCCGCGATATCGAATTGCATTTGAGCCCGTCTCGGTTCTGACATGAAAGAGCAGGTCGGTGTTGGAGGAGAAAGGATCCCGGGTCAAACGGACTGGATCCAATTAGCAGCTGTGACAGGGAGCCCCGTGACAAGCAGGAGCCCCGTCTCGCTGCCGAGGCCCGACCCAGAGTCCTGGAAGGAGGGAGGAAGGAGTGGAGGAATAACAGGAGAACAAACGAGTCACGACTCCCAGAGAACACCCACCAGATTCTCATTAGGAGGAATCCTCTGCCTCCCACACATGGGGGAACACTCTTTGCCCTCCCTCCTTCCCTCCTTCCCTCCCTCCCTCTCCGTCTCCCCACCCCCCCCCCCGCCCCCTCCTTCTCTGCTGTTCTTTCCTCCCCCTCCCTCCCTTGTCTCCATCTCTCCTCCTCTTCCTCTTCTCTTTCCGGAAAAAGATTCCTCTGTACGTGCCACTGAAGTGTCATCTTATACCAGCCGCACGTTGACACAGGAAACTGCCTGGTTGTTGATTGGAACGCCATTTTAAATCGGACTCAACAGTCTTGGAAGAACAAGGACCTTCAAAGACCTGCATCTGTTGTGTTGGTTCCCCCCTTTCCAAGTGCTACATTTGTGCACCTGCACAACCCACTCAAGCTATTTAGCTCCATTTGAAATGGGCCATTAAAAAAAGTTAAATACTATCAATTTTTGATGAGTAAGGTAACTGCAGGGTACAGTGTCCCAGATGCTTCCAAAACCTCTTCTAATCGACTCAGACGTCCAATTCCCCAGAGCTGTCCTCCATTTCAAAACCTTTTTTCAAAGCCATGCAGGACTAATTGCGGAGGATAGTCATTTACCTGAAGTTATACATATTCAGCAGTTTCTAATGAGGTGTTGTTTGCTAAAGTCAACCCTCCAGTACCTGTCAGAAGGCCTGGATAACACACCCAGAACACACTGGACAGACCACAGAACAGAACTGTCAAAGGAGAACCAATAAAATGCCTTTCATTACTGTAAAATAAGTTTCATGGCAAAAGAATCCCCTTTTTTTACGGAGATATGAAAAAGATTTGAAGGCACTTATCACCCCACTGAATCTGAAGACCCAGACAACATGGAGAAGAAGAGAGAATGAGCGTTCCACTGGAGTGCGTCTGTCTGGTTTTAGATAAGCCTCATCTTATCCCCCCGTGGGCGAATAACCGGGGCAGATCAGATAGGAGCCCCGGCTCTCTGTTTTAGGACCCTGGATGCTGTGCCGGATGCTTAGGAGAAAAACAAGCCTGGCTTCACTTATGATGACTGTGACGTCACAGTCAGCTACATCCACACAACAGCTGTGCTGTACTTTGTATGGATGATGAACGTGTCCAGCGTCATGATAGAGGAACGTGACCACGTTGTGTTCCGGTTCTCTTGGCACCCAGCTGACGAGCTGAACTTCCCGAGTGATCTGACTGCGAGAAGTGGGCAGTCTTTCGTCCGAAGGAGACTTCAGTGAGATGTGTAAGCAGAGTTTGGTGCACAGGCTACTGCTTGAGGGCGGATCACTGTGGCTGGAGTGAGGGAGGCACGAGTAAAGCCAAACCGTTGAAGTGTTAAATCACTTCAGCCTGGTAGATAACATGTCAGTCTCACTTAACCCTCCTCATTACAGCTTTCTCAAAGCTGCAGACCTTGAAGGACTTAGAGCCTATATGGAATATGTGATTGTGTGTAATTGTGCTATCTGTGTTATCACGACAGAGTCGTCATAATGTAAAGTTATGTTCCACACAGAAGTTCTGGAAGAAAGTCATTTTGATATCTAGGCGTACTTGTAATGTGTATGAAAGCTATTCTTTGAACATTTGATTCAAACTGGACAAAGCTACAGTGTTGGACCTGCCCCATAATATTTAACTCCAGGCCCATTTCAGTTGATTTAATGAAACACAATTTGCTATACTTACAACTTGAAATACATGAAACCCAAATTAAGAGCATATGTTATAGACCGGCATAGGAATTTGCCTGATATTAAGTTTCCATTATACTAAGTAAAGTTAATCCTGGTAATAGCGCACACACACAGACACGTACACACTTGTCCACACACACATCGATATACACTGAAGAATGTTCTGAAATTACAGCGACCCATTGTTGCCCTCACAATTCATGTGGAACCAATAATTACAGGACCCTTCAGCCTGTCTGAGACCAGACAAGAGGGGGCATTTTAATGTTAAAATGAGGAGCAGCTGAAAGGCCAGAGAGCACAAGAAAAGTGTTAACCTCCTCTATCGGCACTGACAACCTCTCCTCTGCGACAAGACTGGGCTGGTTAGTCTGTTCAGGGAGTCAGGTGGCTGAGCGGTTAGGGAAGCGGCCTAGTAATCTGAAGGTTGCCAGTTCGATTCCCGTCCGTGCCAAATGACGTTGTGTCCTTGGGCAAGGCACTTCACCCTACTTGCCTCGGGGGAATGTCCCTGTACTTACTGTAAGTCGCTCTGGATAAGAGCGTCTGCTAAATGACTAAATGTAAATGTAAATGTTCAGCGTAGAGGTCTCACACTAGCTGGTCCTCCTTAAAGGGCCGAATGACTCATCATGTACCGTCATATCATTTTCAAGGGATTCACAGTTGAAACTGATTCCGCACGAACCAAAAACAAGCAACGTGCCCACCCATCCAGCAATGAAGCTACTCGCAGGGACTTCAGGCTGTCTCAGAAAGTCTGGCCAAACTTTGATTTTGTGGTGGACGATCCCTTTAAATTCTGCTGCCCGCCAAGGAAACTGGTGAGGTTGGAGGAGAGGGCTCTTCAGAGGGGGAGATTGGACCAGTGTTCTCATCATCCTAGAGCCAGTGGGTCAGGGTTTAAACACTAATCCTGGAGGAGATGAGCAGGGAAGAAACATCCAGCCGGGCTTGCTCCACAGATTGGAGCCCCTCCTCCTCACACACGGAGGTCCACTTCGCAGAAGCTACAAGGTTTGGGCAGAGTGAGAAAACGGGACTGGGCATCATCTAGGTCCTCCTAATACGCCTGGCAGGGATGGTGGGGGTCCGAGACACGGGCAAAAAGGAACACAAGACCCACGTGGAAACAGGCGGGACATCAGTCGGCATTTCAAAGTCAATCTGTTTGAATCCAATCAGCGCATCACTCCTCTGCAGAACCAGACACGGCCATGGGTTTGATCATAGATCACGGGTTTGATGCACTTTGGTCAGCTGCGTTCGACGCTCGTGGACAAAAAGTGTTTGTTCTTGTCAGATGGAAGCACCGTCGAGAGGGAGAGAACAGAGACGCAGACCGAAGACAGCCTTGGGGTATCAGCGCCAGTTTAATTACTGTTTTGCAGTCGTGGAGATAATTCACTGAAATTATGGAGAGCTGCTGTGAATGAGATATCATTTTGCGGCTTGCCAGCAGTGTGTCTCAGCACCACCCATGGGCCCTACGCTACCCTGCCCCTTTCAACGGCACCGACACACTGCTGTTGGATGAACTGTCGTCCTGTTACACCGGCTATTATCACTGGCCGTGCTTCTCGTGTTCCGACGTATTGTCTTCCCTGGTTAATTAACAGAAGGAGTCGGATAAGTTTCACAGTCTTCTTTTCCGTCTAGAAGAAAGAGATCCATAGCTACGTGGCCAATCTGGGTTCCAGTTACTGGAATATTGAGCAAATACCGTCCATTAAACACCCAAGCATGGGTGCACACAAAAGCATTTGTTCACTGAATGAAAAACCTTAGCCAAGCAATTACAGAGGGAGGGCGCACAAAAAATCCGAAAATACTTTATTTCTTTGTTTTCTCTGGATAACTGGATGAACAAACTGGCTTTTCTGTGGTCGTGCTGAAAATGTGAAACCAGTGTCCCACCAATTCTATCGCGTGACAGCAAACCTTAGCAAGTCGATTCATGTTGACTGACATAAGCTCCATCATTGTGGCCTCATCGTGATCCCAATTCACCAACCAGCAGTCAGTAAGTTTCCATGATGGTATCAATTCGAATCTAGCTTTATGTGACAATGAAATTTTTTGGGTCAACTGCTATTATCCTAATATATATATTAGCATGTGTGACAACTCCAGACCCAAGACCTCATCAGTTCTGAGACGCAACGCAACTAAACACAGTAAAAAATGTAGAATATACAAATATAGTCTAGTACACATACATTGCCTAATGTCCATGTATGTGTATGCGAGTTCTTAAATGCCTTTCAAATGTACCTACTTTGTGTCGTTTAAAAGGAATGTGTGAGTATATTTCCAGATTTGTTCCACATGCATCTCGAGGGAACAAAGCACATACTAAAGAGAGTGTTGAGAAACCTTTGTAAAGGCACGTATCTCCTGGGAATGGCAGACTCACCACACCGCAGTGGAGAGAGGGAGGGACAGTTTCATCACAGGGACAAACGCAAACATTCTGATGCATTCTGGGAGATGTTCCCAGCCCTAGAACACTCTAGGCAGGAATATGTTACCGTCCATGACAGCTTTTTGTATCCCTTGAGGTCCAATTACTCTGTGTGTGAATCCAAAGTCCGAGCAACTAGCTGGGAGATGTGCTGTGTTAGGCAGGTGAGATGAGAATGCCCATTGATGGCCTTACAATAACGTTCTGCTCACTGGTGGAAACAGAATTACATCAATCTTTAAGGTCAGTGTGCGACACCTGATGTTTGTCGAGTATCACAGCATATAATTAGAAAAGGAGGGCAAAGTCAATCCTCGTGTTTGAAACATGGTCAGTCACAGTGCACAACCTGAACTAATATTCTCTCCAGTATGTATTTGAAATTGTCAAATGAGTGTACTTGTTAAATGAATATTAAATGATCACATCATTGGACAAATGGGAATGTATTCAAGCGAGACCCTTCATAAACACTATTAGGTGGAGAAAATTAAACAGGCTTCTATTAATGCAGTTCGCTTAATCGAAAGGTGTTTCATAACATCACATGGTCTTTTCAAGCTGTGAGCTTGGAAACCATGTTTTGTCTTTTAACTTGCTGCAATGTTCTTTATATGGACAGTTGGCAAACTGAATACAATTTTTCCAAGGGAAGTGGATGTGTTTGTTCAGTGCAAAATGTTGTTGCAATTCTCCTGGGTGGAACCAGCCTGGCCCTTGCAACCTCTCTGGCTTGAAGGTCAGCCTGTGAAAGCCAATTGATACCCTGGCTTCAACTCGTTTGCCCGTCATCCATTTTGGCAAATGGCAGGAGCTGGCAGATCAATCATGGCCCGTCCAAAGGCCAAATAGCCGCCCAATGTTTCATATCGACTGCTTGGATTATATAGGATCACCCTGAACACTCTCCACGTGATTTCACCATCACTCTTATCTGTCTTTCAGAATAGATGCAAGCTGACATGCATGTGTCTGTCTGTGTGTGTGTCTGTCTGTCTGTCTGTCTGTCTGTCTGTCTATCTGCAGTATCTACCTATTTTTCTATCTATCCTCTGCTTTCCTTACTGTGACATGGTAGACTACAAGGTCTCCCCAGGGACACGGGCTTTCATTCCTAATGGCTGTTGAGTCATTCTCTAATGACCTCTCCAGAACAGCTCTCCAGTATAGTTTGAAGGTCGATCCAGTGAAAGATAGCTCCAGGGAACATGGAATTACAATTAGGAAAGGTTTTTAAAAATGAATGTCCCAGAATGATGAAATTAAAGATTTTTTTTCCTTTCCCACCACACGCTGAGAACATTTGAGTATTGTTCTCAGATGCTGTAAATGTGCACATATCTAGCACTGGGATGTGAAGCTGAGATCCAATTGCTGCTTCAGTGTTAGGGCTCCATATTTCTGATTGTGCACCGGTCTAACACCTAGAGATCGACTTGTGAATCGCAGCTCTCCCGTAATCAGCACAGGACACGTGTAACCTGTTATGGCTGACTGAATCGTTCATGTTTTTCTAAAAGGTCTGTTGGGTCTCATGTACCACATGAGTGCATCATTTGATCCAATCCCAATGGTTCCAGGTGATGTAGCTGCTGGGAATCTAAGCCAGGATTACATACAACAACAAGCCATGCTACCGTATGTGCCAAGGGCTGAATAACATACGGTAGCTACATGGACTGAACATACACCCTCTGGCAAGACAATGTGTGTGTAGAAGAACGAAGTTACAGTAAAAGTAAAATTTAAATAAATAAAAAGATCCATGAGCAAGCTTTACAGCATGGCCAACTTGATAGGTTGAGGGTACTATTATTATCCCTCATAGTACACACCACAGCTCAAAGAAATGAGCGCAATTTGACTCAAAATTGATGATCAATAGCAATCCCCTAATTAATTGCATTCTTTATCAGTTCACTTCCAACAGCATACACTGGTTATGAAAGTTGGAATATTTCCTGAAAACAGTCTCTTTGGCACAGCACTGATCTGAAAGTGGATTGAACATCGCCTATTGCATATAGGAACCCTCAGTCGTACTTTACAAGCTGCTCCAGATCCACTCGCTGACAGGCCATTTCCCTCCATCAACGGTGAAAGGCTCCAGCACACTGATACACTAACCTCTCCTCTCCAATATTTCTTGGCATGGGTTCAATCTTGGCCTCGGCCTCGTCTCCGCAAATGCACAATCAATTCCACCTTCTCGTCTCCCGTTTCCACCCTCGCCTCTCCAGACTCTGCTCGACACAAACGCGCACACTCCCTTCCACCGCCACACGCACTCTCCCTGGACTCTGTCAGGAAGGCTGAGGATTGAATGACTGACTGATAGGCCGCTCGTCTCCTGGTTGTGGATGAGAGTGTCTCTCCTCGTCGTGGCACCGCATTGCTCCCTGGGCCGAATGGGGATCGCTGCTTCATCTTTGTGTTGCCGTCTGGGATCTGTGTGAACGCAGTCTATCCCCATCGTTTCTCAGTGACACCATCCCTCACCTTTATCGCAAGCACACATTGCCTAATTACGTTTTTTTTTTTCTGTTATCTGTTGGATACAAAGAGATATTAGGCGTTATTACCAGTGGTTAATCACCAGCTCTTTAAAGGCAGTCCTCTGAGAGACACCCTATCTAGATACCTCTGGATAAATCGGACTAATTTCTCACAGATTAAACTCCATAATTCCCGGGCCATTATGGCGTATCCTACTTACTTTCCACAACCATTCGTCACAGCGTTTGTTCCACAGGCATCTTAATGGCTTCTAATACTCCACCGCTGGCCGCAAATCAAGAACGTTCTACTCTTTTATGTTTCCCTCCTCCGTGTGTGTGTGTGCCTGCCCGCTGCCCGACGTTCTGCGCTGGGCCGTCACCATCTGGGAAATCACATAAACTGCTTGAATAAATAAACGCTCTTCAATCATCTCCAAGCTGACACGGTGTAAAATGCCTCATTAAAGGTTTAATGAATCACAATGCAGGGGCGTCTTCTCCCTCCCGACTGGACGCTGTGTATGAGACGTCACTTTTATTGATCCGGCGGCTGCCTTTTGATATACGGGCCCCATCTAATTGCACTCAGTGAGACTTTTTATGGGGGTTCTGGGAAGAACGTTTATTAGGGGCTTGCTCAGGACTCCTGAGGTCATGTAACTTCCAGTCATTCGGTTCTTGGGATGAAATCGTACCTCATGTCATTAAAGATAACATCCAGACTGGGAGAATGTACCGGAAGGAGACTATGTTTGGGATGGTGAATTGTGAAATCACACAGTATGACTAGAACAAAAGCCAACCAAAGCAGAAGAGCTCTCGGTTCAGACAGATTGAGAATGCTTGTTGAGTTAAAAATCATGTTTTGTCAGCCAGAATAATTGAGTTTGCTGTTGAAGAAGACCCAGCTTTACAATAACGGTGCACCAGATATCACGCTGGTGACGTACCGGCACTGCATGACTGTTACATGGGAACAAAGGGATTTTATTCAAATACATGGTCAAAATAAAACAAATTAAGTTAAACATCTAGATACCGTCAAGGTCATCCAGGAAATGAAGATATGTATCCTGAAGGCAAAGAAGCCCCTGGTTATTGGTTGTTGACTTGACTCCCTCCTCCTCCTCCTCCTCCTCCCGCCTTCTCCTCCTCTCTCTCCTGTCACTCATCCTCTTCTGAGTAACACGAGATAATAATGACTCCAGCAGCTGCAGCAGTCCCTGCTTGCAGGTGACACCACTTTGGGCATTGTTACTACTGGAAATGCAGAGCAAATCAATGCTTCCCCGGCAGGTTTTGTCCCAGCTATAAACCCATCTCTGACACTGATACGAACCAGCTATTCTCTAACACTGTCATGAACTCTTCTATCTCTATCATTGCATTGAACCAGTCTATCTCGAACACTGCTATGATCCAGTCTATCTCGAACACTGCTATGAACCAGCCCATCTCTAACACTGCACCTCACATCTACAGTACAGTAGGATAGGCTTTTTCTTGGTTTGTTATTTTGGACTCTCCTCATACACGGAAAAAGCTGAGTTCTCAAAGTGCGTGGTAAACCGCAGTGGTAGCACGGTGCGTGTTGGAATGGGGTCAGAGACAAGGTAAAAGACTCTGGAAGAGCAGAATGTAAATAATCCTGCTAATCACGTCGCAGTGTACTACAGCAGCTGCCTGTCAGTTCCCTGCACATTCCTCCTCGCTAATTTGACGGAAAATGAAAAAGACAATGCGGCAAATGCCAGTCGTGAAAACCCAGATTAATTTGGATGGCTTCCAATCACTGAGAGCCTCAAGGTTGTAATTATGCTTTGTGACAAGTAAGCATTCCTCCTGGGTAGCGCAAACAAGACGGCAAAACTCATTTTTTACCTTCCGGAAATGTGTTCAAGTTGACATATGATTAATTTGGCCACTCCACTTGGGTTCTGTATCACCTGCTGTGACAGGGGGAAACAGCGAACATGGTGATACCAGTCTAGCAACCTTGACCATGGACTGCTACTGTTGCACTGGTTCGACTGAGTTGGGCTGCTTCATTGTAAGCTAAGGTGTTTGAGACCAGCATTACCGGTCTGAACTGGACGATGGTCACATGCAGCTTCTGAAAATGCAATCTGTCATTAGGTCGTTGTTTGAGAGAGAGTGGACCCAAAGCTCACCATCACAAATTCAACACTGTCAAATATTTCAAAGAAAGTCCCAAAGGTGCTCCTGCTGTGTTGAATAGATCAGCTCTTTTTAGAAATATGTATTTTCTGGGCTGGCAATGGTCTAAATACAGTATGTCTGAATCTTGCTGTCATGCTTTTGGCATGTGCTTTACACAGCAGGTGGTAAATATGACAACAGCCCCTCACTATCCAGTAGAACATGTCAGACCACCCATCATTTCTCTATTTTGCTTCCAGAAATGGGAATGGGGTTTATTTCAAAGCACTGCAAAAGATTAAAAAGTATTGTCACTTCTGTGAAGATGTACCAGAAGACAGTTCCAGTCCTGCATTAAACATTATAGTATGCATCCTTTGCATATTAAACAGCATGAATGAGTGTCTGATTAATTCAGCATTGTTATTTAGTAGACAACACCACAGTCACGCCTTTTCACTTTTGGGATGATGCATTTGAATCAGTGTCACAACGTAGCCCGGATTGTCGTCGCAGAAGACATTGTTGTAGTACTCACTCACTTCCTCAACACAGAGGGATCAAAAGACTAATATGCTGGTGGGAAGCCAAGACCCTGAATCATCATCATCATCATCATCACAGTCACGTCTGTCACAGATTCCACTCCGCTTTCACCAACCCCACACCACGGATACTTACATTAACATTTAGTCATTTAGCAGACGCTCTTATCCAGAGCGACTTACAGTAAGTACAGGGACATTCCCACCGAGGCAAGTAGGGTGAAGTGCCTTGCCCAAGGACACAACGTCATTTTGCATGGCCGGGAATCGAACTGGCAACCTTCAGATTACTAGCCCGACTCCCTCACCGCTCAACCACCTGACTCCCATTCCCACTTGTGAACCTGTGGTGTGTTCCACACGTCTCAGCCTAAAGATAGAATCACCCTAATTGTAAATCGATACGGACTGTTGCAAATCAATCTGAAATTATAAAGCTGTTGCTGTTGGGTCGTCAGGTATGACGACCCAAGGCTGACTTGGAAAAACAATTATTGTTTGGAGTGATTACCGTGTGAAAAAACGAAATCTTGTTGTACTGAACAAAAGGGGCCAATCTAAACAAGCAAATCTTAACACTCACAGCTCAGCTTTAAGTATATTCAGTTTTTCTGTGGCCTCTCTTAATAATAATAATAATATTAATATGCTAATCTTTTACAGCGCCTTTCCCGAGCTCATGGTCGCTTTACAATGGCAATACAGTACAAAAACGGGGACAAACACTAAATGTAACAAGTATCGAGCAATCAAACACAGAAAATGAAACATGACACAGATAATTAAAAAAAACATAGCAACAGATTAGGACAAATAACATTGAGAAGGGTCTTGGTAGGGCCTTGGAGTGAAGTTCGGGCAGGAGGACTCAGTAGTAAGTTAGAGTTCCTGAGCACCCTGGCTGGTTAGTAGGATGTCAAGACTGCGTGATTTGACGGTGGTGCTGACTGACAGCACGTAAGATCTCAGAGTCTCCTGCATGAACTAGCTTTGCCCGATTCCCCTTCCCTCCCAGAAGAGGATTGGATTAAAGACTTCTTTTCTGATCCCCAGAGAGTATCTCTACTGTCGTGTCAAATGGTTCTGTCAGATAGAGGCTGGCTAATTCTGGTACACTTCAACCCTAAAGACTTTACCAGACAATAACAAAGACACAAGAACAACATAAGAGGAGCAACCTGTGTCAAGATGAATTACCTACACTTAAAAACTGTAGCTGTCTGCCAGATGTTTCTAGGTATTACCTTTCGGTCAGTTTTATCCCGGAAGAGATAGATATACTGTTCTCACTCCAAACACACTTCTTTTCTTCTGATGTGTCAGCACATTACCATGAATCTTGTGTCAACAACCATTCAAACATATTAGTCATTATAGTGACATGGGCATAACCTCCATGACTAATGGATCACAGCCATTGACTAAAGTAAGGGATTTCACCCCACATTGCGAGAGCTTGTTTGGGTTATCGGCAGAGTTGACCGATGAACACCTTGGACCGAGTGATGGGGGTTCTGCAGGGATGGAGAAACTGCGCGTGAGTTCAGCTGTGTCATATAGGCCTGTCTGTGGGAGTGCTTGCATCCCTCACGGTAGCAGGCAGTGACTGCATGACAGAGATACCAGACACTTCAAACCCAAACACGTCTCTCGCGGCGTTTCTCAAACCACGGGCCAAACGCTGCTGAACAGAGGATACTGGAGAGAAGGCTTCCCAGTGTGGTATGGGAGTGGGGGAGGGAGGGTGGGTTTTGGGGGGTGATTGATACATAGAGGATGTCGTGGCGCATTTATGAGCTGAGGGGGAACCAGCTAATGAGCTGTGGCATCTGGCCGATTTGTCTCACGGCATTGATCATTTCCTAATCACAACATTGCCCCTGGAGGATGTGGAGCTGGATGTATTTCATCCCCTTTCTGGGACGTCAACGATGAGTGATGTCTGGCTGCGAACTGGAACAGGACAGACAAACGAGGATTCACTGAGAGCTGGAGTTTTGGAGGAAAGCCACATACCGCTGTTTCTTTGTGGAAACTTCATATCGATTGGTGTGCCATGACCAATTCCTTCTTGTGTGGTGAATGTCTGGTTAAAAACACCACCAGACATGTATGATGTGCAACATTAGCATGACATTTACGTGTTTCTTCTCCTGTGGTAGAACATATTCATGCTGAAGGCAGTAACACACTGGTGATGTCCTTTGCCCAAAATCACTGCAGCAATTTTTCACATGTGACTTTTCACACAAAGAACCGGGGAAATAAATTAAATGAGAGGAAACCATAATTTACCTCAATTATAGCGATAATATGTCAGTTTCCCACAAGGCTATGTATCACGGTGTCAAAAATGAGATCAGTGCTAAAGATCCCCCGGGGAACATGACAGTCACACTATGATGGCACCTTCTCCCTGGTGAACTACAGACGAGCCTCCAGCAGAAGCTGAACGATAAGACGGAACGATAAGAAGAAGCAATATATTTTTGAACGAGACAATTTGTTAATATTTAACAAGAGTTATACAGAGCACGACGGCTAGGTTGCTCCAATAGCACACAGCTAGAGATGTGCTAAGAAGCACAGGTGTAGCTACACACAACAACACGATGCTGGAGTGTTTTGTGACAGCTATACAACATGAACTCTTTTTGTTTTGAGCGGGGTAAAGACGGGTCTCTTGACCTTGAGTTTATATCCAGGCGGGTAACAGCATGACATTGAGAAAGAAATGTGGCATGCAGTGCCTTAGATCGATGTACAAATGCGTTTTCTGTTGCTTTCAAGCAGCCATTAAACAAGCTAATTAAATCCTCATTTAACATGCTGTCCCAGAGTCCCAGAAGAAGAGATTTAAGGTGCAAAGAGTAAAAGATTACTTCTCACTGCATTGTTGAAAGCAGTGTGTTTTTTCACGCTTAGTTTTGGTTTTGTAAAAACCATATGGAATTTCAAAGGTTTCTGACTACACCAGCCATCACTATTGAGATTCCAGATGTTACATTAACATTTAGTCATTTAGCAGACGCTTTTATCCAGAGCGACTAACAGTAAGTACAGGGACATTCCCCCCAAGGCAAGTAGGGTGAAGTGCCTTTCCCAAGGACACAACGTCATTTGTCACGGCCAGGAATCGAACCAGCAACCTTGTGATTAATAGCCCGATTCCCTAACCGCATCAGCCACCTGACATCTGATGTTAAAAGACCGTGTTATTCCAAAGAAACCTCCCATGGCTGATGATGAAACCCACAATGCCGTCTACACCTGAGGTTCTCGGACCGGGAGAAACGCAAACAGCTTGTGAGGTAAGACGAAGTGAACTCGCCGTGACACCACTGCAGTGTGATCCACAGCAGGCCCTAATCACTTCCTGCTTCCCCCAACTTCCTCTGAGCTTGCATTAGGATGATAATCCCTTTGGAATCAACTCAGTGACTCAGCAAGGAGGACAGGAGGTTCCATGGTTGTATATCATAGCAACGAAAGGGGTCCACATGAGTGAATAATGAGAGGGAAGACTGCATAGAGGAGGGAAAAGCAAAGCTGAACAAGGCGGGAGAGACTTGGCTCCGGGTTACTGTTCACCTGCAGGAAAATCTCCCCATTAGCTGTGGAAGTAAATGACAGACACTTCTTAAAATCAGGTTGAGTTGGGCCTCAGTGGGAGCTCAACAAAGCAGCTTATCTGCCCCGCAATTAAAGGGATTTTCTTTCTCACGTGGCTCATTATCCAGGAACACTGTCATACTAAAGATGATAAGCAATTTCACCACGCACGGATGTGCCACTGATCCATAATAATTAAAGACTTATTAACTTGGAAGGAACTGCATTGGATGCAACTTACTTACCTCGACCTTCAACCGCGTCGCCCGTCCTCATGCGTGCGCAGCGACGTGGTAGAAGAGGCGAGTTGAATCCGAGGGATTTCCCGTCTTTCAAACACTTCAGCCCTGTAATGACTCCTCTTATCCTCACCCTCACCTTCTCCTACACCTCCAACCCTCCCAACCACTCTCCCGAATCAATATCAATCGTATTCAATGAGTTAAAGCCTCTGGTAGAGGATTTGGAAGCTAATGGAACTGGTAACTCCTGACAGATTCTCTTGTGTTTTGGCCTGCGGTAATGAACGCTGGGAATTGAGCAGAGGGGCAAGGTGTTTACCCTGGCTTTGCCCAGCATCAAGCCACCATCCAGCCTGCATTTCTATGCCCTGACCGAGACCCTGCTAATGAGCTGACAGGTGCAATGTTTATGCTTCGGTTGACACCCAAGTTTAAAAGAGTCGGCATTCTGTTTAGTCTCCTGTGGCATTCATGATAAACCAGGCACGTTTTCCTTTGAAAATACTTGTCATGTATTTGGAGAGGGGACTTGTACATGAAACACTCCGTCTTAACGCGGTGGAATGTGGTGACGGTGCTTTAAGTTGCGATCTAGTGGTGATCATAAGGGACGGGTACTGTTGTGGAGACTTTAATGTGCCTTTAACTCAAAGATCCTGCAGTTCTTCAGCAGCTCTGCGTACCTTCCCAAGCCCATTCATATTCATGAAGCTGCTGACAGATCTTCATTGCATGCCCCACATGGGGCATGGAGCATGACGATAATGGACACTGGTGAGTTTAGTAACCCCCCCCAGGCCTCCCCAGCCCCCCCCCCCCCCCCTCCCCTAGGCCTGCTAACCCCCCTCCCCACCCCTGGACACCCCCAGACATGACTCCCAGCTGCCCGGCTGCTGACGCTCCTCGTTACAGAGGAACCTTTCCTGGGACCCCTTTGGGTCTCCTCCTCTCACGCCGTCTGATGACCTCCCTGGCACCGATCAGTCCGCTGGGCCTGGCCGGGCCCTCTCCGACGCCTCCCTGACGGCCTGGTTGATGGAACCGGGCGTGGTGAGGGGGGGTGGATGGACTCTCAGAGCCGGATGCATTATGAATAATGTACTGAGGTCTGACAGCAAGCCTGGGGTCACACCGGAATATTCTGCTTGAAGTGGCATTTAATAATTTGTGGTTCCTAGATCCTTTGGATTTTCAAGTATAGATTTTTTTAAAATTTTTATTATTATTATTATTGAAAAGAATTCTACGAAGAGTGAAATTGCCCAACCTCGACTACAGATGCGTCAAAGTCCCAACAACGTAAATGTAAGGGAAGTCGACTGAACATCTAGGACAAGCCTTCCGTGGTTCTGTCAATCATTATTATTCTGGTTGGAAGTGTTTTTCCTTGTCAGCTGTCACACTGCTTTTTTTTTGGTCAGAAATATGTTCCAGATGTGAACATTCAACGCTGAACTGACATATGGTTGTGTTTGAGCTTATAAAAGAGCCTCCAAATCGGTTCTCTGAGTGAGGGCTCATTCCTCTTTAATGTACGATGCTTCAAGTAGAGTTCCTGGGTTAGGGATTTGTGGGTGACCTTCCATGAATCATATGTTTCTATTCAACCATAGGAACCTTAGGGTATTGCCACAGAGAGGCCAAAGGCCACGTTATTAATGAAAAGCTCTGTAAATGTTCTGGAAGTTCCCTCCACAGATGTCATCTGTTTGGTTTAGAAACCAAGCCTTCTGATTGAAGTCTAAACATGCGGCTGATTGGTACCTACCCTATGAACATAATGTTGTCAGTTTGAAATGCAATGTTATGCCACTTTTGAATCTAAGTACAGGATTTGGTTGTCGCCTCACCCCAAAATGAATATCCTGGCCCACTAAAGTCTACGCATCCACCGTCATGAGACAAAACAGGCAAAGCCTTTCATACAAGATTGCTGTCACCTCACAAAAGACCAAAAAGTCAATGAAGACCAGGCTACTTACTGTGTCCTGTTGAAGAGGTTTATCGGTTGTCTCAATCCGTCATTTGGGGTCACTCTGGGTCGTGAGTACCCTGGCAGAGCTAGCATGGCTGTGAGCAGGTTCATGCGTTGGCACGGGTATGTTTGTGTCCGAGTAGCGAGGTGTCACATGGGGGCTTGGCATAGTGTGGAACTCCCAATGCAGGCTCAGTCCCAGGAGTGGAGTTGTGTCCAATACTATTAATAATGACATCCTGCCTTCAAGCCAATTAATCAGTGGCACTGTCAGAAAATAGATGTACTTTATTGAACCTCTGGAAAAAGCTTATGTTGCACTACAGAATGCACTCAATGTGTAATTGGCTCGACCAACCCAAGCAGAGACGCCATTTTGCTTCAGGGGTGAACAGCACCTTAGTCCAAAATGTCTCATTTATGGCTGGATGGCTCTGCCAACAGGCCACGGGTGTTGCCTTGTGTTCATCAGAACGGCAAGGTTTGGGTTGAGGGCTTTTGATACTCTATGTTGGCTAGAATTCATCCCCGAAATATTTTGTTACTGTCTCGTTCTCTGTTTCTCCACCTTGCAGTGCTTACATTTAGCAGCTGCTTTTCACACATAGCGACGTACAGGGCTGATTTGAACCTGCAACCTCAAATGCACTAGCCACTTCATTTTTTTGCTTCAGTGTGCCATGTTTGAAATTGTGCGCCGGTCAATAAACAGGAATAATAAATGATCGATAACAATGTCCTACACAGAGGCTGTATACATTTAACATCTGTGATGCCAAATCTGTAACACGAGTATCTCTCAATGTCGTGTTGTAACTGAGAGCCCTTATTGACAGAAGCTGTAAACCCTAACCCTTTTTTTCAGAGCCTCCAGTGGAGCTTAGGTACGGATGTGACACTGCACTGTCCTCCTCATGAACCCCAACCAATAAATATTTCACAGCACACGGCACATTGTCCCCACTTCTGTCAACACTTTGGGACCACGGAATAGCTCCCTTCTTAGCTCTGTGTCCAACCTTATTCCACAAATGCAACTCATAGGTTTTTAAAGGGTCAGCTTCACACAAACATCATGAAGATAGCGATTACTATATGTTTGTTCACAAATGAGTAGCAAATTTGATGTCTGTTAGGTTATATGTCCTAATCTGTCCGTTCTGTCCTAATCCTGGTTTGTCTGGTACTCCACTAAGAGTTGTGTAACCCTGGTTCTTACACTACAACCACTTAATGTTGAAAATCCATTGACTTATCAAATGTTTTTCGACTGAACCCCTTCTCTGTGACTAGCTTGGATTCCCAGAGCTGTCTGTGCAAGTAGCTGTGGCTCAGACGGGTTAAAATATGCATGCATCTGAAACAATCATTCTTGTTTACCCAAAGCCCTTGAACCTACAGGATCAGAAAGTTTCCGCAGTGAATTCTGATCTCTAAAAATCCCAGTCCAATAAATTGCCTCGGCTCTGAGCAAACATCAAAACAAACCGTTTCTCTCTGTGTGCCACCATATTTTGGGGTTTTAGACAGTGAGGAAGCAGAGAGGAAGATAAACCGAGGGATTCACACTCTGTTTATGAATTTGTCTCTGGTGTGTTCCTCTAATAACTAGATCTTCGTCCTGACTGACGTGTTTTCTAACTGAGGGTGATTATTGACACTTTTGCTGTCACATAGATGATGAATTATTTTGATTAATGCAAAACCACTTGTGTCACTCATTCACCGAAAGATACATACATATCAGTGAACAAAACATAATAAAAAACATTACTTTTGTTAAATTGAGTGTACATGTATGTCCACATTACAGATGAACAAACGTTTTGTTCGTCTTTACCCAAGATGACGGTACTTTAAATTACCTTAAATGCTTAAATTTTCCTGTGATGCTGCATAATTTGACTCCATTGTGCATTAGTTGTTGATGAGTTTGGTGCGAGGCTCCGCATGACTCGTTATATTTTGGCCCTGCTTCCCACTGAGGTGTGACTTGGCAGTTTTTCCTGGTCCTCGGTTCTCGCAACAGCAGAGAACACAGCCTCTCAGGTCCGACTCTGCCTTCCTACGATGCAATATCTGTGGACAAACTGTACACAAGCCTCTCAGATTACGCCTTTTAATCACATCTCTCCATACGTCCATCCACTGGGGCATCACGTGATGGATATCGACAGTGACGAAGCGCGGCATTAGAGGGATGCGAGGGATATCTTCCGACTGGGACAGTTCCCGACTGTGGGAAAGCCACTCTGCTGCTGAGTGTATCATGATGAAATAGATGACCTGCCAGATGTTTGTAATCTCTCACTGGGAAGCGGCTAGAAGGGCCACGCGATCAGAAATGAGAGCATAGGAGAGGATTAGCGGGAGAGCGGTGTTGGAGAAATGACTGGAGGTCTCAGCCGGGTGCTCGGGGTCAGGCCCCCGCTTCTCTCAGTCACAGGTCACTTCCTGTCTGCTTGGGTCGCATACTAATCCAACCTAATGTGATGGATGTGCGCAGCTGTGTTTGTCGTTATCTGTGTGCGATCTTGTAAGTTTTACCTTGGTTACAAATCACCCCGATTGTTCGACTGGTAAACAAAAAAACAAACAACAAATGATTCGATTAGGGGGAGATTGTGCAGTCTGGAGAGTAAGTTGGCAGGATGTTACTTGTGTGGACTCATTATCCTCTCTCCGTTTGCGCCCTTAATGCTAATGACAGCAGCTCTAATAGAGCGTAGTTTTAATCAAGAGGAGATTGATGAGAAAGGTTGTGCTGGAGCTGATCCAGATATAACCATCATCAACGTCCTCGTTCGTCTGAGTACTGAATCATGACCAATATTCCCGAATTCATCTGTCATATTTATCACCGTACGGCCACTCTGGGGTAGAGCGAGGCTTTCAACAAGCTCCTTTCTCTTACGCTGACTGCTGTTGTTTCCCTCACCTGCTTTCTCTCCTTCCCTCTCTTTGTTTCCCTCACCTGCTTTCTCTCCTTCCCTCTCTTTGTTTCCCTCACCTGCTTTCTCTCCTTCCCTCTCTTTGTTTCCCTCTCTCTGTTTCCCTCTCCTTCCTTCCTTCCTTCCTTCCTTCCCTCTCTCTCTCCTTCCCTCTCCCTCGTCCCTATCCTCCTTTCTCTCTGTTCTTCCCTCTCTTTGGTCCTCATCCCTCTTCTCTGCACGCCCAATGGTGAGGAGGATTAGACACCCTGCGCCAACAATGTGCTCACCAATGGTGCAGCTTATTCAGTGGGATGCTAGTCCTAGATGGAGGAGGGGAGGACATCCAGTTCCAGGGCCAGTCACCCCGGGCCAAGAACTCCGAGCCAGGCACCCGCAGGTCTCTGGCAGAGGAGCTGCGCTCTCTTGGCTAGCGACAAGAGACTGTTGGAGAACACAGAACAGGAACCTGTTGCTGTTTTGCTGAAAGAGGCTGTAAGGTGTTGGGGGATTTAACTACAAAGGCAGGAATCTGTGTGTGTGTGTGTGTCTGTCTATCTGGGACTTGATTATCTCTTGATCCAGCCACTGTATGAAGTGGATTCACCTGGTGTATTGCTCAAGACCCTAGGACATCGCATGTGAAGTTGTTTGGCTTCGCGGTTTGCAAAAAAGAAATCAAAAAATGTGTCCGCCGCCATCTTGAGCGGCGAATATCGATGGCCAAGGAGAAACACACTTTTGCTGTCAGCGGGCACTGGGCATTGGGCATTGCCCACGTACTGGCACTGCGCTAGTTTTACCAATGCTAAATACTCGAATCAGCACTCTGTGTTAGTGACCTGTATTGGTGAAAAGAGATGTGAGAATTGCTCCAGACTTTTGGGTGGCGGTGTAATGTTACAGTCCACTTCTGTCCACACCACATCCTCCAGTCAGCGAAGGCACTATTTCCGGTGGGATTGCTCTGAAACATGCTCACTCCATTAGGAGAGGAAAAGTGGAGACAAGGAAGTGTAAAGAATTGGACATCGTCCCTGGTGCACCTGAGGTACATCGACACACCCAGACTGGCCCTCTCTCCTGGTTCAGAGTATGTAATTCCCATCCTCAATAGCCTCAAAGATATCTGGCTTTTCCAGTTGACTATTTTCCAGCATGGTTCATGGTTCGGCGAATGATAATCATCCAGTTGAAGTTTCAACACTTACCTAGTGCCTTAATTCTCCCCGGTGTGTGTTAGTGTGCCCGGGCATGTGCGTTTAGAGGTGCGTGTGCTTTTAGACTCAGGGGTCATACGTGTCTGTTGGTGTGTTGCAGGGAGTGGATGTTGGTGTATTTTGCTGTGCCCCATAAGGGCTTCACAAGCATCTGGTGGAGAGATTAGAGATTACTGTCAGTGATGCCTGCATCATTGGGGTTGAGCTCTGTGTGATGAAGAGCTGCTTGCACAGCTGCCCTCATCCGTCCCTATGCTCTCTGGAAGGTACAGTAGCTGTGCCATGTCAGGAACGACTGTGTGTGTGTGTGTGTGTGCGCGTGTGTGTGTGTGTGCGTGCATCATTTATTCTGTTTAATCATATTACGATGGCTTATTAGATGTACTGTTTCGACTGTTTTCATGAGGTGAGACGTTTAAATCCTATTGGATATCGGCCTAATCTGCAGCTAAAGCTGTGTTGGCCGTTGGTGTTGGAGCTGTGAGTCCTGTACTGTGGGTACGGATCTTATATGGGGCGCTAATCTAGGGAATTGGGATTGAGAACAAATTGCCACTCTACATTCCCAAATCCTCACTGATTTCGAAATTATGAGCAGCTCAGCCGGCATAAAAGGTTCAGGAGATTATCCTCTTTGACTAAAACACCTCCTAGAGAATTGGGAGAAAACCATCTACTTATCTAGTTATATACTGTCCATCCAGTCATACTGGAATATGTTTACTTACACTGGACACTCTTTATTAACGATATTTGTTAAGATTGAACTCATTCTTCACAACATTTCAGAGTAAAAAAATAATAATTGGAGACTGGAAATGACCTTTGAACTGTTAGGTAACTGGATCCATCGCAAGGTAGGTTTGCTGTGGACCCTATGTGGACCAATATCATCTGCTGTGTCCCACTATGTGTACAGTACAAGATGGATATTCCCACTTGACAGAGAATGTTTCTGGTCTTGGTCCTGACTATCTGTAATTCGGTTTGACGTCATGGAAACAAGTTCTCCGGGAGTGTCTGACGTCCTCTGCAAATGTCTCCGGTCTTTTGTACGTGTCAAATCCTAAGTGAAAATCTCTGGAATCATCCCACTGCCGCACACCACTCAGCTGAAACCAACATCCATGTTCCACATCGTTTAGAACGACAGCATCAGGAGGGGAAAAGTCTCTGGTGAGCTGACCTCGGAAGGGACCTCTTCCAATCCATCCTTCCTTCCGGAAGGATCCCTGGGAGTCCCTGAGCAGTCTGGTTGTTGGCCGGTGAAGAACGACAGATGACCCAGACGTGTGGTTCTTGTGTTCCCCAGTGTGCCACCTGATCTCCAGGGATGGAGGAGTCTGGGCGCTGCGGCGCGGAGGAGGAGGACAGAGATCGGGGGTCTCCAACCCTGTTCCTGGAGAAATATCGGCCTGTTGGGTTTTTGTTCCAACCACACTTATCTGACCTGATTCAACACTAGTTACCTGATCAACCAGCTAATTGTTAGAATCAGGTGTGCTAGATTAGCGTTGGAGTGGAAACCTATAAGCAGGTAGACTAGCTCTCCAGGAACACGGTTGGAGTCCCCTGCTATGGATGAACCATCTGGTGGGCTTCCACCAAGGCAGTCGGACAAGGGACGCTGGTCTCTCTCTTGCTCTCCACTCCATGGAGAAGTCAGCTCAGCAGCCCTGCTGTAATAACCTGGGAGAAATTCATTTCCAGTCATTTCAAGTCAATTTGATTCTGTTTCCTTTCATTCATCCTGAAGAAAAGTTCTGGAAAAAACGTCAAGCAGTGATCTTCTCTGGGTCACACAAATCTAGTCTGAGAAATTTGCAGAGGATAGATTTTAGGCAAGGGTCCATCTGTGTGAATGAAGTTTATGTGTGTGTGTGCGTGTGAGCGAGTGCATGTGTGTGTGGTGTGTTTAGCATGCAGCACCGAAAGCGAGCACTCCTTTAGCCTCATTTATACTTTTGAGGTTCCTTTGCAGCATGCAGCCTAAACTTTCTCTCATAAGCCTTCGCCCGGAGCCATAAACTCAAATATTTCAATCACATTCAGTGGAGCTGAAGAGAAAAAAAGTCTTATTACTCATGATGAAAGGATGCTGCTCTGTGAGGGAGACTTGGGGTTTAGAAAATGGAATATGCACTGATAATAGTAGGCAGGTCATTTTGATCAAATATTCGAGGAAACTGCTGGACTACTAAACTTTGTATTTCCGTCATTCTGTTGCCCTACTGCAGATGTGTTTGATGAAATCTTAAAGATTTGGCGTACAGTAGAGTCAAATCATTCAACCCGATGGTTAGCTCGTCAGTTCATGTGGTTAGCTAGTTAGTTCATGTGGTTCAAGTATTGCTGCGAAAGTATTCTGTTACTGTAGTGTACTGTAGTGTAACATTAATATCTTCGATATCATACTGAACACAAAAAGCTTGCACATGAAACATTTTATTAATGACTCAACATCTTGGGAAACTTGATAGATTGGATGGTGAGGAGAGGGGGACGAGACCGGGGAGGCGAGGGAGGGGAGAGGAGATGAAGGAAAGGATGGATGGTGAAGGAGAGGAGGGCAGGAAAGGAGGAAGAGAGGGGGAGGAAATAGTTTTCCCCTGCTGACCTCATCCCCCCTTATGGTCAGTTCATGCTCATAAAAGTGTGCCAAGCTCAGAACATCTTTATTGAGCAGGGCAGTCTCAATGTGCAACTTTAGCATGGGGTCTGTGACATTACACATTCTAGAAGGTGCGAGACACTGTCTGTGGCAGCAAACCTGTCTGACTGACATTGTTTTTCAAGCACAAATTGGCCTCCAAGCCCAGGCAATGTGCACAGTTTAATGACCTGGACACCTCACAGCTCCTCTCATCTCATCTAACTTCATCAGAATCAGAGATGTGAGAGTCTAAGAACTAGCTAATAACTTGGAACTATTTCAGATCCGTCACCTGAGCATCCCAGACGTGGTGTTTGAGCTGGTTCTGCTGGGCCTGATGGAGCTGCACCGTCACCAGCCGTCCGTCACCGTAAGAGCCCCACCTCCCTGGTCCTGCATCACAGGGGTGCAGTGACATCACCATGTCCAGATAGTGACATGGAAGTCATTACCATCTACATTTACATTTAGCCATTTAGCAGACGCTCTTATCCAGAGCGACTTACAGTAAGTACAGGGACATTCCCCCCGAGGCAAGGGTGAAGTGCCTTGCCCAAGGACACAACGTCATTTTTCACGTCCGGGAATCGAACCAACAACCTTCTGATTAATAGCCCGACTCCCTAACCGCTCAGCCCTCTGACCCCCACGATCTGACAACCCATCTACACCACCATGCGAGCAAAAGTATACAAGTGGTTGACTGATCTGTCAATAACAGTTTTGGTGTTTGACCCAGCCTCCCTCCTGCTCCTGCTCTTTCGCACCAGGAATCTCTTCTCTCCTTCCTCTTTTGTTCTTCTCTCCTATCCTCTCTTTCTTCTTCTGCACCACCATCACAAACGCGTCCCTCATTGGGGTTTAAAATATGGACTAAAAAGAGGAGAAAACAGACAGTGTTGAGAGAGTGTGTTAGACAGTTAACATAGGTCGTCATTCCAGTAGGAGTGTGTGCGTGTGTATCTGTGTGTCTGTTAAGCGTGTGTGTGTGTACGTGTGCGCGCGCGTGTGTGTGTGCATCTGTGTGTGTGTGTGTCTGTGTAATTGTGAAACAGACCGAGTGAAAGGTTCAGCGCATCAACGTTGCAACCAGACACTTAAGAGTGTATCTCCGAAAGCGACCTTGGCGATTGTGCTTATCTGCAAGGCGTTTTAGGGGTGGAATAGCTGTTCATTCTCCCTCCGAGTAGATGGACAGGGGAGGGCTCTGTGGAGTCAGTACCAATAACTAGTAGCATCAGCACATGTCCCAGCGCCCACTGCTCTCCCTCCTCTCAGACACGAGGCAGCAGGCTTGATTCTGTTGACTCCCTCAGATTGATATCCTCAGGTCTCTACGTGTCCCAGTCCCTCGCCAGGGTTAATGGACACCACAGAAAAGGGATTTGTAAAAAGCCCCAGATTTCGAATCCTCTCGCTTTCTGCGAGATATAGCCTGGATTGGAGACAAGATCTTGACTTAATGTGAGGCAGATTATCCGTCCAGCGTAATACTGGATTTGACGGCGTGCAGCAGACTGGTCTGCCTTTTCAAAATACTGCGATGAGAAGCCAACCTGAGTTCACATCAGACCTTCGTGAAGCGGCCTGAACAGCAGGCACACATGACCGTTAAACACGTTTATGTCATTTTCATGACGGTCTCGGGTCAAGCTCAGAGCAGTTATGTGTGGTGTCGTTTCATTGAATATTCACCAGTTTATTTCCATATGCCTTCAATAATGTATCAAAATGATGAGCAACACAGAATTCATGGATTTCAATATACATAAACTTAATTTTACCTCACTTCGGAATCTGGCAGTTGCCTGGGGCGAGTGGGTCTCGAGCGCGTGCGCTAACTGCAAAAAAACTGCACTTAGAAACGCTGCAGCTTTCACATCAGCCGTAATGCAGTGTGATGTTCGGGGCAAGCTAGTGTTATTCATCGCTAGCTGCCTTTGATCCTTCCCCCCAGAGAGACCATACACACAGGTTTACATTCACGAATGGGTTTGACACACACCTATCAGCATAGGCTGGTCCTGACCAGGAAGAGGAAGCTATAGTCAAAAAGTACTGTGAAAAGGTCGACCAAGATAAGTCGTGAAAGCTCTGAGGACATGGGGTTTGCAGCTTGCTGTGCTGTCGTCTCGATGCAGATGAATGACTTCTGGATCCTTGGGTGATGTCAGACTGGGGCTGGGGGTGAGACACTCGTGGGAGTGAGTCCTCCGACACTGTATGTCCTCTGTGAGAGAGAGCTCAATGTGGAGGTGCCCGGACTTGAGCCGGGGCCAGACTTGACAAAGCACTTGACTTCCTCCTCCAGATAAGGAGCATGTCGCTGTGGGCCAGCCCGCTGTCAGTGAGGATCTGCGGGAGGAGAGGGTGTAGTTCTGGCCTGACGCCTAACTGAGATGAGAGACACACTGGTCCATGCTGATCTGTTATGTTTTCGGACTGGGATACAAGACGGCTTGCATAACCCATATGACATAACACCTGTGTTCATACTGTAGTTATTATTTCAGTGTTGTAATACCCAGGGAGGCTCATCCACATATTACCTATGCCTAGCATGTATCAACAGGATTTCTTTGGTCAACTTCGAGCTTAATTGTACTCCGTAAATGGACGAGTATCCTGAGAGTGAAACATCCACAAGCCATCTCTATGAAAGAAGAGTTTTTATTCATAATATATTCATACTTGTACACAAGTAAAATAAAATGCATTTCTATGATTTCATTTTCAGTCCGAGTGATCAACTGGACAGCTTTCTCCCCACCGCCCGTAGCCATACTGTTAGGAAAAACAAACTCATATTGAGGGAGGTCAGACGTTTGTCTTTACTTAAGTACTTATAAACTAAAAAAAAAAAAAAATACATAACAGTACCCAACATATGCGTCACTTTTGGAATAAATGATGGGGAATGAAGATCTTTCTCAACAAACAGCCCACTGAACAACCCTCGTGTGCGTTCGGCGCTCTCATTTCCTGTATTTTTTCCAGTGTCTGGCCGTGCAGTCACCGTCTTTGCAGTAAAAGCTTTTTGAGAGGGAAAACAAAGATGACACACTCCAAAGTGTAGCTTAGACACGATACAGTTCAGTACATACGGAACACAGAAATTTGGGCACCAATTCATTATATACATTAGAGCTGAAGTGTTCTGTAAAGGCATCCATTTTGTTAAATGTAGTCTAACCTCCTATTATTGTTAGTCTACCCCTGACGGGTCAACGCGACTTCCTCTTTCTCAGTCCCCTCGACTGTTGCGGAGGTCACGGCGAATCCTGGGTCATTGTCATGGGCATTAACAATCTGTGAGTCCGACTTGTGAGAGAAGGACCTCCGGTCCTAAGACATCGGCAGCCACATCCAGAGCAAGGGCAGGACGAACCAGCCTAGCACCTGCAACGTCGACCCACCCCCTCTCAGACAGTGAGCGTCCGATTTGGGCTTTTTGATGCACTTCTTCTTCTTCTTGGATGGGGCTGTAGAAGGTTCTAGGTTGTTCAGCAGGTCGGGGTTCAGCTGATCCAGGTCGTTGGACAAAGTCCCCAGCGGCCCGTCGTTCAGACTCTGCTTGTTCCGGGTCTCGTTTTTCGTCCTCTCGGCCTCCCGGAATTTGGTCTTGGATATGTTCTCCTTCTCCTTCAGGGGGTTATTTGTGATCTGGCGGCTGTTGTAGGACGACGGGTCGGGAATAGCTTTGCCGGAGACGATGGAGGACTTCTCGTTGTCGGGAAGACAACACCTGGGAAGGGACTCTCCCAGGGGGTTGTCCGTCTTGGAGCTGAACACGTGGGTGTGGATCTGAGGTGTTTCCACGCAGCCTTCCAGGTCGCTGCTCTTCAGGCGTTTCAGGTCCTTCCCTGCCAGGACGGTGGGAACGTTGCACTCCAGCTCGGAGCTCGAACCCTTGAAGCGCTTGAACCAGTCCCACAGGGTCTTGGCCCGGCAGTCGCAGACCCACTGGTTCCCGTTGAGGCGCAGGTACTGCAGCGACACCAGCGGGTCCATGGTCGCCCCCGTCAGCACGGTCAGGTTGTTGTAGAACAGAAACAGAGTGGTCAGCTTGCCCAGGTCGCTGAAAGCCCTCGGCTGAACGTGGACAACCCGGTTCTGGTGGAGCAACAGCCGGTCCAGGCTGACCAGGCCTCTCAGCATGTGCTCCGACACCGTCTTGATCTTGTTGTTGTGCAGGAAGAGATACGTGAGGTTGGCCAGGTCCATGAAAGTGTCGTTGTGCAGCGCCAGCAGATTGTTGTCCTGGAGGTAAAGGTACTGGAGGGAGAAAAGTCCCCGGAACACCCCGACAGAGAGCTCCGAAAGGCCGCACCGATGCAGGTGCAGCGTGTGCAGCTTGTTCAGGCCCCGGAAAGCCATGGGACTAATGATACGCAGGTTGTTATTGTCCCCGATATCCAGCTCCTCTAGTCTCTCCATCCCGTAGAAGGCCCCGGCCTCGATGTGGCTGATGTTGTTGGAGTACAGCCAGAGAACGGTGAGGTTGTGGCAGGAGCTGAAGCTGGTGGACCTGACCACTGTCAGTTTGTTGCTCTGAAGGAATATCCGCTGGCTCTGGACGGGAATCTCGGTGGGGATGGATGACAGTCCTTGCTGCTGGCAGGCCACCGTGGGCTTCGGCTCCATGTAGCAAACGCATCTGGCAGGGCAGCCATGTGCCTGAGGCACCAGGTTTAACCACACCACCAGGAACAGGAGTCGACTCCCTGGAGAGTGAGAGATAATGAGAGAGATGGAGAGAGAGAGAGAGAGAGAGAGAGAGAGAGGGAGAGGGAGGGAGAGAAAAGTAGGAAGGAAGCAGGGGAGTTGGATCAGTTATGAGCTTAATCATAATTCTAACAATAGAACAGAACTAGGTCATCAATAAGTGAAATCTAAATCTTTCAGTGAGAAATTGCAAAGGCAAACTTGAAATGACTCCCGATCAAAGATTTACGTATTTGCGAGATGACTCGTGAGCGCGAGGGGAATCGGAGGTTCAGTCCCAGAGGTGGAGAAGGAAAAGTGAATGTTGTCTTTTGAAGTGGGAAGAGAAGGGAAGAACCCTCCAGCAGCTGTGTCACTACCTTTCATGCTACATCAACATCTCTAAATGTCTCCACAACTTATAGAGGTTTGTAAACGTGTCGTCCCTGTGACCAACCTCTGAGTGTCACTGTCTCAGGAACAAACGTTTTTTGCGCGTGTGTGTTTATTTTTACGATATTCTTTTGGCATTTGATGGCTTTATTGGACTGAGATGGTTACAGAGATACAGGAAATGAATGGGAGAGAGAGAGAGGGGATTCAAACCCAGGCCACTACGTTAGGGCCTCAGCCCACATGGTACACTCACTACCCAGTGAGCTACAGGGGAGGCCCCCGGAAACAAACTGTTAATCCCTCGTGAAAAAACCACGCCCTTTTCCGAAAGGACACATCTTTTATTAAGTGCATTTCTGTCAATAAACCGTACTGTAAGACTAGCTTTCGTCTCCATTAAGAGACAGCAATACCCACATGCCTGGGCTGATGTAGCCCTGTGCCAAGCCCTGAGAGGACGCTCTCTTTACTGGTGATGCAGTGTGTCTTTAAAGAGAGACCCGTTGCTGCTAATGTGTGCTTGGGGAGCCTTCTCGAGCCTGCATCAGCGCATCCCAAGGACCATGGGAGATGCTTCATTAAATATGGGTGGGCAGCTTTTATGCCGAATTAGCCGTCTCAAATAGAGTGGATAATTGAGACTTTTTTTCAGGTCGGATATTTGGCCTGAAGGGGGTAGACAGGCGGGGTTCCCTGGCTGGGGCTGGGTTGGGGAGGTGGGGGTACTTCAGGCCATGACAGGAAGGCTTTTACGAGAGCAGTGTCGAGATGACAGGAACAGGAAGACGCGTCACCGTTCATCCCGAGTCCCTACGGTTCCGAAGCCTAATGTGCTCTCATCGATAATTGCTGCAAACGTTGTTGTTTAAGTGATCTACAGTTGAGGCGTGACAAGGGCTGCGTTTTCACGTGGTAATCAATATTCTTCACACTGCACAGAAGGTGTTGGAGCTAATCGCGAGACGTGCAAGCCCATTGGACTAATTCCTCAAAGATTGAGCGTGTCAAGCGTCTAGTCAGAGATGTAGCACCCTGCCGAGAAGCAGATACTGTCGACCAAATCTACTCCGACCTTCTCTGGAGAGAAGGGTTTCCAACCCCAGCTGCCAGGGGCATGAGAGGAGTCCCACACCAGCCGTTGTGACAGGTAGTGAAGTACTGGGAAATGCATGAGGTTTACCCATCCCTCTTCCTCCTCTCTCTCTCCCTCCCTTCTCCCTCCCCCTCTTCCTCTCCTCTCCCTCTTCCCTTCCCTCCCTCTCTCTGTCGCTCATTCCCCTCTTCCCCCCCTCCGTGTTGTGGTGTGAGCTCATCTCCGGACCCTATTATCGGGGGCTCTTGCGTGGCCTGACAGCGGCCCTCTGCTTCACTTTCCCTCCAATCTTCCTCCTCAGCCGTCAGGACTCCGCCGCCGGAGAGCTGTCAAGACTTCTGCTTCTTTTTTTTTTCTGCATCGCAGCACTTTTCTCTCAGCCCTGCCTAACAATAGCACATTTTTTTACCGCATAACACGCTTCGTGTCTCTCCGCGGCTGCTTTCCTCTTTTCTCTCCCTCCCTCTCTGTTCATTAAGGGGCTATTTCCACCCACGCGTTGTATGTTGAAGCGCCTGTTTCGGAGCTCTGGGCATAATGTTGCTTGTCTTCGTTAGCATCTGGTGAATGACAGTCGAAGCCACTCAAATGACATCAGGTTTGAACCAATTATTTTTGGCCCGCTGACTGCTTCTGTATTTAGTGCCGTATCAATTACCAAGCCATGAAACCTGTCACTACGTATTAACTATGTGAAGCCTGCCTCTCTGTTGTGTTGAACCTGTGTGCTTGCTTTGACCTGGGATCACTCGGGTCCAACTGGTTTCTTCTGTCGTTCAAAGTGACTCCTGACCAACTTCAGAGCAGATTGTCTGACCAGTCGAAGCAGGTCTTATAACTAACTATAGGACAGATAGTTCTGCTAGTTCAACCCCTTAACACTATCATATGGTCCGCGTGTGTTAAACACTCTTCATAGCATATTTCTGCTAAATCTGAAACTGAGTGAGCGTTTTGTTGATGGTACTTATATCTACGTATCTAATGAAATAGTGTAGCACTTACTGGGTTGCTTATTGGTGCAAAACGTACACATCCCATACTACGAAATGCAGCACAAAAGCGACATTATGCCAACTTGAAACATTTCATCACCCACATCTTCTCTATGGCATCCCAGTCCTAGATGCCAGCCGTCGAATCAAGTTTCAGACAATGCCGTCTCTTTCGAAAAACACCTCTGTTATTGGACAATGGTCATATTCACTCTTGGAACTGACAAGCACTCTTTTGTGTGTCCTGGCGGCAGTGCTAATTCGCGACCCTTTTCCTCTCAGCCCTGTGAAAGCCCATTGATTGTGGCACTCCCTCTGCTTGTTTGACAAGCACTACACAAACCCTCACAGAAAGACGGAGAGGACACGCACGCCTGGCCGTGCGTCGACGAACAGCCGACCCGGGGACGGCCTCTCGCTCTCTCTCGTTTCCTAATTGAGATCTTTGGCGCGAACAAGGCGCTCGCGAAAACACAGGAGGGCGCGTGGGAGCGTCGAGGGTTGTTTGTGGAGCTCGCCAGCGCGTGACAGATGCCGACGCCCAGCTCATCTGCATGTTTCTCGGGCAAGCCAGGGAAGGGAAGGCAGCGTCGGTTCAGCTCCATCCACCTGCCTGTGACAGAGGCGCACAAACCTGGCGCTCCCAGAAAACCGAGGGCAGGCTGAAACGGGAGCTCGGGACGTGCTGTAATTCATCACCGGAGCTTTTGCTATGCGAGGGCCCGGGATTGGGTGAGGCTGACACACGAGGGCCCGGGATTGTGTGAGGCAGACACGCGAGGGCCCGGGATTGGGTGAGGCTGACGGGAAGGGTTATCCTCCAGCCCAGATAGGAAGGGGGAAGCCTCTGTCAGGAGAAACCACATGCTGCTCACGGGAAGTTCTCCAACAGCACTCTGCATTCCGCCACGGTCTCCTCGCCTGCTCTGTATGTGCGCCCGATCGGGGCGCGTCGGGGTGTGTGCCTGTTGCGGAGTGCCTTCGTGCATACCAAGACGCTGCCGTCAAGGACGGATCACCTGCCGTCCATCGGGCTTTCGCAAACGGCCTGTTTCCAGACGCCGTCAAAAGCGGACGCTGTCTCCCGCTCCTGAGTACAGTGAGGGGAAAAAGCCTGTGCGTTCCGCTGCGACCAGCTGCCAGCCGACAAACATAACTCAATGAGGACATTCATCACACGCTCCGGCCAAATCTTCACACATGGCAGGGAGAGAGGGAGAGAGATGTGGAGGGGCCGGGGTGGTGAATGAGAAAGGGAGCATTTGATCAAAGTGGGGTCAAGCTGTGTGGGCGTGGGTTTGGTTGGGGTCCAGCCTATCAGAGGGACAGACCCGGGGTGTGTGTTTTATGGGGTCCAGCCAATCAGAGGGGCGGACTGGCTCATTTCTGACACATGTCTAGTGCTGCCCTGCAGATGGCTCATGAATAACAGAGGGTAGGCTAGGAGAGAGAGAGAGAGAGAGAGAGAGAGAGAGAGAGAGAGAGAGAGAGAGAGAGAGAGAGAGAGAGAGAGAGAGAGAGAGAGAGAGAGAGAGAGAGAGAGAGAGAGATGAAGGTGGAGAAAGGGTGAGAGGGGGGGTTGGATAGAGACTTGGAAAGGGAGGGATGAGGATGAAGGGAGAGAGAGAGGGAAATGGGGGGAGGGAGGGAGAGAAGAAGGAAGAGAGCGAGGGAAGGGGATGTGTGCACACTCGTCCAGAAATGTAGATTGTATTTTTGGGGAGAGAGAGAAACAAAGCGTGAGACTGTGTGTGTGTGTGTGCCCATCCCAACAACTTCATCAGCACAGCAGCAGAAGGTATCTGTCATCTGTCAGAACTACATGATTTAACAAGGAGGAAACATAGCTACCGAAGACAAGCCTAGCGGGGGAGAGAACACTGAGAGAAGCTTCACACCATGAGACCAGGGCCACAAAACAAAGCCTCGTCCCCATCCCATGGTATTCATCACCTGGCAACCAGCCAAACAGGCCTGCTTGAAGAGATAGCTCACGGAACTCTGGAGGTGTCTGAGTGACTGTTGTCTGCCCGGGACTCAGCCCTTCTCCCAGCAGCCCCGCACCACCCACCTCACCGTGCCGGCTCTCATGCGGAAACGGTGTCAATAACGTGGGGCTCAGCTGAGAGGAGGGCAACGTGTGGGCGTCCAACAGCGCTCTCCTCAAACCTCAGCGCAGCAGAGGAGGAGTGCCCTACTTTGGGCTCGTATCGTGCGGGTTAGCCCGTAGCTCCGTTGCTCTGTGTCGGCGTACGCGGAGCCTGCGGCAGAGAGACGGCGGACGGAAGCTTCCAGAAATGCGACTTCCCTCAGCTTCACGGAGGCGGAGCCCACAGCACAGCTGTTCGCATCTGCTCCGGAAGGGGCTCCTCGTCATGGTAATGGGTGTTGAAGCCATCATGTTTGGAGCGTCAGGAGATAACCCCCTCATACACACACCTCCCCCCTCCCCTTCTCCTCAGCAGGCCTCAAACTGAATCACATCCTCCCATTTGAGGGGCTTTTATGAGCAATAAAGCTCCGTTTGAAATTGAAGAGGCTGATAACACTCAGAGAGAAGGCATTATTCTGGTATGAATGGAGATGAAGCATGACGAACCACCTTAGAGATACCGGTGTTGAACTGGGCGAAGCTTCGCAGATACTGTACGAAACTTCACAACCGCTACAGAGATAGCAGTGTTGCTACGTCCGAAGCTTCACAACGACCACAGAGATACCATAGTTCTTCTGTACGAAGCTTCACAACCCCCATAGAAATGCCAATGCTGTACAGAGATCCAGTGTAGCTAGGACTGCCTCATTGAGACAGAACAGCTTGCACCATAGACAGCATCCGCTGACAGCCAACACTTTCACAGTCTGGTCGCCTGGACATTCACACTTGGCTGTCTGAGTAACGATTTTAGCACCCGATGTGTCTGGCACAGCACCAAATGTTGTTTCTTCCTTCTGGTTTTTAGGTTTGTTTACGTGGATGAGATGGAACCTCTCAGTGTTCTTCAGACTGAAAGACCTGTTCTGGGACCCTGAACATTATCTACTCAGAGTCCTCTGACAGGATCATTACTACATAGTGTCTCACAGCCTGGCAGCCTGGCTCGTTCTGCTTGCATTTCAGAGTCCAGTCAAGATAAACTCTTGTTTCCCTGCAAGTTTCAATTTGAGAAAAATGCATCGAACCAGCGGTTCCAACAGCTCAATTCTCAGCAGCTAGACTCAATTCAGAAGGAAGCCGTTGAGGGATTTGTGCTGAAATGGTGTGTGTTTCAGAACTCTGAGCGTTTCGTATTTCAGTGAAATATTTTCGAAAAATATTTTTTGTTTTTTGTTGTTGCAATTTCAGTCTCAATCTGGAGCTCGTCTAGCTTTAACCATGAACCTGGGCTTCACTTTGCACCCTTTCCTCCACAGTCTATCCACAACTGAGCATCTGCTACAGGATTCGCCCACATCTTCTGACGAGCGTGCCAACAACTTGCTCTGACTGCCACCGCAGGACAAGCCGTCATCGGCGTCTCTCTCATCGGCTTAACGTGTCACCCTTCCCTTTCCCTTCCCCTGCCCTGCGCTCTGATGGTGCCCAGGCGCTAGCACGTCAGCCCGCATCGACACAGACCCTGTGATTGACGGAGGCCCATGAGGAAAACCTCAACTAGTGACCTTAACAAGCTCAGCAGCAAGTCACACAGAGACGCTAATCTTTCAGTCATGCCTCGCTGCAACCCGTTAATCTTGTTCTGGAAAGTGCAACTTTAGAAGCTTTCTTTTTTCACTTTGAAGCCTTGGAAGCACAAAGGAATCTAGACAGTGCGTCCACTCAGACATACACACGGTGTACAGTTGTGAGGGGGGGTCGGGAGCATGGCTGAGAGGGAGGGGGGGAGGGGGGTATCTACAGTAGCAGAATTAAGACCAGTGCGACGGATTAAAAGAGCAGTACAGGGGTGAAGGCAGTTCGTCGAGTGGGCACGCGCATGTGTGTCCATAGCACTGTGTTTCCACGGTGAGCTAGGTTGTCTGTATGACATACCGAGTCTCACCGCCATGGATATTTATGTTCCTTAACCTCACACACTTGAATACCCCATCATCCCTCATCACACATCCGCCAAACTCATGCTTGCCCTCTGTTCCTCAGCTGCCAGCCACCAGGTTCTCCTCAGGCCTGATTATGGCCATAAATATACATTCTCACCACGACTCTCACCATAGCATGACTCATCGCTAATGGCAAACACAAGCTCAGGCACCAACAACAGCCGTCTGCACAAATCCCTGAACAATCACAGCAGAGAAACAGAGAGGCCCCAGGGAGCAGAGAGTAAGCTGGAGCCGGATTAGACCCATCATCACGGGCTACGTTTTAACTAATTCAGAGCAGCTTCTTCTACGGATCGGTCTATTTTCAAAGTGTGGGTACTCTGGAGACACGTTGACCTGAAAAAGACAAACCTCTCTTCTCCTTTCATCTCAGGAGTCACCCAATGCAGGCTGGCATGCTAGCATGGGCCTGGGTCCACTATTGTGCCCAACACTGCAGGCTAGCACGTTAGGATGGGCCTGGTTCTAACACTGTACCCAACACTGCAGGCTAGCATGTTAGCATGGGCCTGGTTCTAACACTGTACCCAACACTGCAGGCTAGCATGTTAGCATGGGCCTGGTTCCAACACTGTACCCAACACTGCAGGCTAGCATGTTAGCATGGGCCTGGTTCCAACACTGTACCCAACACTGCAGGCTAGCACGTTAGCATGGGCCTGGTTCCAACACTGTACCCAACACTGCAGGCTAGCACATTAGCATGGGCCTGGTTCCACCATTGTGCCCAACACTGCAGGCTAGCATGTTAGCATGGGATTTGGTAGTGATATCTATTGTGTACACGTGTCTTTGTGCATGTGTGTGTGTGTGTGTATTCTGAACCTTACCCCTCTGTATCCCCCTGCCAGACTACAGCATGTTTGGAAATACCCAAGCCAGAAAACCTCCAATTGTGCCATTAGTATGATACTTGTGTCTCAGTCTCTTGTACAGTTCGAAACTTGACGGCAGGACTGTTATCCTTGTTACTATCTATTCAAATAACACATTTTCATATCTTCTATTGTTAATTTGTCACTTGTGTCCCTGTACTTTATACTTTTGTATTTGCCTGTTGTTGTTCTTGCACTATTTCAATGCATCGTCAGATGCAATCTCGCAATGCATCCTCAGAAGCACATTCCTTGTATGGGAACATTTGCTTGGCAATACAACCAGATTCAGATTCTGCCGAATCTTTCTGACTGTATGAAACCCTTTCTACTTCTGAGGAGGGATGGAGGAACAGCCATCCCAGCGCGCCAGAGCGTTTTTGAGAACATCTAATGTGAATGTGAACGACAAACATCGACGGAGGGATGAAGCACGAGACACTTGGAGAGTGGATGTCAAATAAATCCAAGTGATAGAGACATCAGAGGAATGAGGGAGAGAAAAGGAAGATGACAGAGAGAGAGAAAGAGAGAGAGAGAGAGAGAGAGAGAGAGGGGAGAGAGAGATAAAGAGCAATATATAGAGAGAGAAAGAGAGAGAGAGAGAGAGAGGGGAGAGAGAGATAAAGAGCAATAGAGAGAGAGAGAGAGAGAGAGAGAGAGAGAGAGAGAGAGCAATAGAGGGAGGAAGAGTGAGAGAGTGAGAGAGAGTGAGAGAGGGTGGGTGGGTGGGTGGGGGGAGGAGAGATGCATTGGGAGAGACCCCTCTCTACATGCCTGGCTCTGGCAGTGATGCCCACGGGCCACGGTGGGTGCTGAGTCCCAAACTGGAGTTCAGTCAGCCTGCCTGTAAGTGGCGTCCAGAGAGGGAGGCAGACGTCACAGCCATCTGCTCACCGTTTCTGATGTCGACTACTGTCAGATCCTGGAAGCCGGCGATCACAAGGCAAAGCACCGAGCTGGCTCGCGGAGCCTCTGCATGCGCTGCAGGTGAGGCATACAGAGAGGGCAGGGTGGAGGGGCGAGGCTGACGCCAGGGTGGGGCCGGGGAGAAGGCTGAGGCTGGGGAGAGGAGCCAGACCTGAGGCTCTCTCTGCCGGGGGAACAAAGGGAGGGGGATGCTGTGAGTCGTCGCATTTGAGTGCTTTTTCTGTTTTCGTCGCAGGGTATGTGTGTGGAGAGAAGGCCCCTCGCACAATGCGATCGCTGAAAGGCTACGGTTCATTTTTCCCCCTCAACAGAGAAAGTCAGGGAGAAAGATGCAAGGGGGCTTGTTTAATGAGCCCACTTCAGAGAAGTTATTGTAGCTAGCCGCCGCTGTGCTTTGAGATGAATAGAAAAAGGGAGAGAAAGAGGGGAAGGGAGAGAGATAAGTGGGATCGAGGGAGGGAGGGAGGGAGGGAGGGAAGGAGGGAGGGAGGGAGAGCCTTGTGCATTATTTACCACCGACTTGAGCATCACTACTGCCCAGTCAGATAAAGCTTCCTGCTGCAGGAAAATGGATTTTCTTCAGAGGAGCCTGGATGAGAAGTAGAGAAGGAGGGAGGAAGAAAGGAAAGAAAGGAAGAAAGGAAAAAAAGGGAGGAAAGTGAAGGGGGGGGGGGGGCGGGGGCTTAGAGGGACAGCCCAGACTTTTCCCCTGCCAGTCTCTCTGCTATCTCCCAGGCCTCCTCCACCCCCCCTCATCCCTCCCTCCACCTCTCTCCTCCGTGTCACACAGATAAGAAGAAGCTTCTTTACATCTGAGGCCCCCTCATGGATCAGTCACCTTTTCCTCTCGAAAGGTCGTATCCTGGCCCCGGTCTCCCCCCACTGGGCCTGCTGTATCCCTCGCTCTTTATCTCCAGCGCCAGAGCCGCACCGCCCCGCCCCACCAGCTTGGGACAGAAGTGCATTCTGGGAGATAGGGTGCGGTTGGATGAAGAGACGACGAGCCTGTGAAAGATTTTCTGTGAGGCGGCCATCTGATAAGACACGAGGATCCAATAGTGGGTGGCGCCGAGCGGGGGAGACATCTTGAGCGATGGGGAGGATCGGCCCGGGCTATCTTGGCGACACACCTCAGCTCCCAGCAAGTGGAGTCTAAACAAGCAGCCGCCAGATCAGAAAGGGGGATAAACGCACCACGGAACCTGGCAACCACCTGAGACTTCATGAAAAAGCCATGCTGTCACTGCGAAACCACAACACATGACAGAACTCTACCCCTACCAACACTCCCTCATTCCTGCGCAGGTGTGCTCCACACTTGTCCCTGTTCCACACCGCTCTGCTCGGTCTCCTGTAAGCTGCTGTACTGTAGGACGGCCCAGCTGACAACACCTCCTGCTCTGCTGCCTGGGTAATGAGTCATTCTCCCCTGGAGGAAAACAATCTGCTATTTTAAACTGCACCCTTCAGCTGCAGTTCCCCCCCCCCACCCCCCAGCCCCGCCTGGAAGATCCTAGTGGCTGTGAAATGAGAGCGGTTCTCACTGGTCAGGCTAATGGGCCAACGTGTGCGAAGAACACAGCCTCGCTCAGTGCTCGGATGACACGGTTTGGTTTGACTGCTGTGCTTGTGTGTGTGTGTGTGCGTGCGTCCAGGTATCATGTGTGTGCGTGTGTGTGTGTGTGTGTGTGGGTGTGTGCCTCCTCTGGGTGTGCATGCTCATCCTATGATGTGGTCAATCTGAAAGGTTTTCTCGAGTGATCAAAGCCCACATGAGCACCTCTCATGTAGCAAGCTTGGAGGCTGGGGGCAAGGGAGGCCATGAGGCTGGGAGGCTGGGAGACGGAGAGGGTGGGGGCCTGGGAGGCTCCTTGAGCCTGGGAGGCTCAGAGGGTGGGAGGCTTGGAGGCTGGGGGGCTGGGAAGCATTGGCGCTGGGCGACTTAGAGGTTAAGAGGGTGGGATGGTGGGAGGCCGGGGGGCTGCGTGTTGCGCTAACACAGCCTCTCTCCCTCCTCATCTCTGCAGACATTGTGTGACAGGAAGGATCTTCATTCTGCTGATCTAACACGGTTTCCTCTCACTCTCTCTTTCACACACACACCCACACACACACACACACACACACTCCTCTCTCCTCCTTGTTAAAAGCTGGTTTCCAGAGGACCATCCAGGGAGGAGAAGGGAGCTGTCCTGTGGTGTTCTTAAGCTGTAGCAGACTAGCTCAGAGGCAGCACTAAAGTAGCTGCATGTTTATCATAGCATCTGCTCTCTCCGTGTGTGTATGTTTGTGTGTGTGTGTGTGTGTGTGTGTGAGTGCGTGTGTGTGTGAGTATGGTTATGTGTGTGTGAGTGAGTAAACAGCAGAGCATTGGCCTAGTCTAACAATAGAAGAGGTTTACTCTGCTATAGTATAGTATCTGTGTTGCTAAACCAGAAGATTCACAGTTTACACTGAATTATAAACCTTATGGAACCTGCCAGAGGCCAGTACACTTGGAGATTGTATTGATTTTCATAGCAAGCTCCAAATGGCCAACCTTTATGTAAACTGAAGGCTTATTGGCTGGTTAGAAAGTTATGCAGTACAAACGGAAGACGGATTGGCTGGCTATGCAGCACTGCTGTGCATACTGAAATACAATTGGATGGATATTATGTTTTGCATAACATACTGAAGGCTTATTGATTGGTTATATATCTCTGCTGTGCGTGATGTGTTTGGACATGGAGATAACCTAATGCTTTTAAGAGGGTAGCAAATAAATCCACTGTATGCTATCCTAAAACAATTAACTGTTACGTTAAGACTGATGTTAATGATTGACTTTTGACAAAACCACTTTTCCGTCTAACAAATAGCACACGTTTTGGTCCTTGTGAGATTATTATCAGCCACCAGCAACGTCTAAATGGAACAAGCTAGTTGTGATTGATTGCGTAGCCCTCTGGGCAGAGATAAGAGCCTAATTACTTGTTTGGGCAAGAACCTTGACCATATCTCCAATGACTTATTCCAGGGACGTTTGAAAGGATTAGCATTAGTAGCATTTTAATCATGGCTGGTGATACAATTACTCAGATATCTGAATCAAAAGTCTGAATTGGCTGCACTCAGCCCTATGTGCCAGTGTTTTAGAGGGAAAGCACAGACAACGATACAGAGTATCTTTCAATGTAAGGGTTTATATTCCACTACTCTGCAGATAAAGATACACCCTGACCGGGCAAGAGGCATCCTCGATCTTCTCTCTAAAGACAAGATGGCCGCCACAGGAACCCAGTCTAGAATTAGCCATCTCCTCTGCTTTGTCGCCTGTGTCCTTCAGTGCTCACCTTGCCAGGCATCGCAGGAAATTAAATCAAACACGATTGAACAGAGACAAGTTCGTCCACCTGGCTAAAAATGCAGCAGGCTGGTCCCCCCCCCCCTCCGAGAGAGAGAGAGAGAGAGAGAGAGAGAGAGAGAGAGAGAGAGAGAGAGAGAGCCTGCCAGGGTGACTTCTCTCCCCAGACCACATGGTGCTCCAGTGGGCCGGAGGGTGAACACACACCTGGCTCCTCTCACACAGCCTCAGAGAGCTGCAGAGGAGGGTAAACATGTCAGTCCTTTGGCGCAGCCAGGGGCGGTGAAGGGGACCAGGGGGGGGTAGTGGAGGAACTACAGTTTTTCTCAATTGCTAAAACACTGAAACCCATTGGCTGAACAAAGTTCTCAGTTGGCTGAACTCATGTAGCTAATTGGGCCTGTCTGTTGTCAATACCTTAAGCCATTTCACATGGTAAAAAACAATTTGCAGATCTCACTTAGAATTTTCAGCAAAACTCAAAACAAATTCTCATTGTTAAAACACATTCTGCACTCTAATGCACAAGACATCCATACTGGTAAACACAAATGGCAACAATCAAATAAAAAAGAGAAAACATGTCATTGACTAAACACAACCACTCAAAATTGATATCACTTGTTTTAAATGATGTGACACAACCAATATAAGCCAGTTCAGAGAGCAAACAGGTTGTTGAAGGTGGGAAAATATTGCTTGTGATGTCGACAAAGTGCTCTGGCCTAACCCAGCCCAAAGACAAGAAGAAGCACATTGATCACATGTTTACTTCTTAGATTTTTGTCCCTTTTAGTATTGTATACTGTAGTACAGTGCATTGTAGGCTGTATACTGTACAATGAACAAATTGTATGGCCCTGAACATTGTGCTTTCCATTTGTTACAGTAACAGTACTGACTGCTCAATAGATCTTGACTGGTTCCAGGTTTATATCAACAAAGAACAAGAGTGAGTTGTGAGTAGTAAGATGCAGGGTACAGTACTGTATAGGGGTACAAGGAGGAGAAAGAACAAAAAAGTTGCAAAGAGCAAAGCAGAGAGATAATTTCTGATCAATTTTGAGCTACTATGATAAAACATGTTTTTGTTTATCAAAAGACAATGACGGATAAATATGAAATTTGTTTTGAGATTACGTAATAATGTTTACTGACTGCTTGATAGTGTATATAAGTTTGATCACTTTGTTTATTTGTTTATTTGAGAGCAGTGTTTGATTTTGAGCACAGGTAAATCTGTTTTAACCCTAACCCTAAAGTGGGTGACTGTTTCAAGAAATGTGTTTTAGCAATTGTGAAAAACTGTAAAAGAACCAGAGGGGACCAGGGTGAACTGGTTAGGAGGACATGGGAGACAGAAGGGAAGACAGGGGGGACCAGGGGTTGGGATGTGGGGATGTGGGGCTGTTTCCTCACTCATAGATGCCTTCTCTGTTCTCAGGTGAAAGCCCTGGCTACAATCTTCACGTATGGCGCTGAAATGTTTTGTTTTTTCATGTCTTCATAGACAGACAGGAAGGCAGGAAGAGAGCAGTTGTTGGAGCAAAGCAGAATGCCAGAGAGAGAGAGAGAGAGAGAGAGAGAGAGAGAGAGAGAGAGAGAGAGAGAGAGAGAGAGAGAGAGAGAGGGAGAGAGAGAGAGAGAGAGAGAGAGAGAGAGAGAGAGAGAGAGAGAGAGAGAGAGAGAGAGAGAGAGAGAGAGAGAGAGAGAGAGAGAGAGAGAGAGAGAGAGGGAAGGGAAGGGAATAAGAAAAAGAGAAGCTTCCGCTGAGCTACAGACCAGAATTAAGTTGACTGGAATTGCCTCAATCAGAATGCTAAATAGCCCGTGCTCGTTATTTATAGATTAAGATTAATGTAGAGGCTGGCTGAACACATACAGAACACACATATGCACATACGAATGTGTGTGTAGCCACTCACACTTGAGTTGAAGGGCCGACATGTTTATTGTCGCAGAAAAGCACAACCACAAACCGCCCACTCACACACCCACTCTCGCTCTCTCCCCCTTCCACACACACACACCTACACACACGCACATTATGTATGTTATGATAGTTTATGAAAGAGATACAATGGCCAGAGGTTGTCATGTGGAAAAGCTCAAGCTTGCCCCCTAGTGGTTCTCCCAGTCGCTGGTGGTACCAAACCAACCACAAAATGGTTCCTTCTTCACAGGGGCCTGGTACAGCTCAGTGAGAGCCTTTTACTTGTTTGTATACCTCCCAGTGTTCCCACCCTGCCTATAACAACGGAGCCTCTAAACCATGTGTTGTCTTTCGGCAGGCTAATACCAATTAACTTAAACCGCTGGATAATTAGGGATGGCACACTTTCCTGCATCTCCAGATCAGCGTGGTAGATTCCATCCTGAGTCTCTCTGCAGTACATCTGTAGATCGCTGTGAGTGTGCTCTGTGTCGAGAATCGGGCTGTAACTAGTCTAAAAACAGCCCAGTCTTCTGGGATCCGAGGGAGATGAATTATGTGTGTGCGTGCGCAAGTGTGTGTGTTGATGTGTGTGTGTGTGTGGTAGAAAACTGGAAGGCTAGTTCCGAGGGTATCCAAAGCTCATTAAATGGTCATCTCTGAATACTTCAGAGATGGGACTGTGTTTGCTAGCTTCGTATGCCAGATGTCTAGCCATAACACACACAGATAGACATGAAAACAGTCCGGGATAAAACACTCAAGTATAAAATAATGGAATATGTCTTACGAAGCATAACTAGACTACTTGAGACATGCTGAGGTGCTCGTGATCAAAGTAGAATACATACAGAGATTAAAGGGAGCGCAAGGACATTCTTAAATGACGAATAAAAAAAAACACGATTCATCAACTAGATATTCAGCCCTGCTGTAACGGTACTTCATTTCGTTTGGGTGCTGCAGATTGCGTGTAGCGTGCTGCGCCTCCACACACACACACACACACACAACGCCACGAGGCAAGCCAAAAAGACAAACCACAGGAGAATATCACGCCTCAGCACAATATCACTTTGAAGTAAATTCAACTGCAAAGAAAGACAAGAAGGATAACAGAAAACTCTGATAGGATTATTGCTCACAAAATATGAACACTTGAAGACACACCAACCAACCCTGTACACCTCAAATGTTATTACAGTAATGCCAATGTAAGATGATAAGTAATTGAAGCCAATATCTATCAACAAAATAGCTGCTGGTGTGACAGGTCATGAGACAAGTGGCAGGGGGTAAATTCTGTGTGGATGTTTATCCACCTAGGGACCCGTCAATGTGCTGTGACAAATACCCCTTTATCGAGTCTAGAAATTACACATTCATTCCTAATGACAGGTTCAATCGTGTTAGATAGCAGTATTTAACACAGGGTGTTTTCCTGTTACTGGAATCCATATGTATGCGAAATCTGTCATAGCTGTAACTCCAATCAATACAATCACTTGATCCCTGGGGCACAACCCAGCCCAGTAATCAAAGCCTTAGGTAGAACAACGTCAGAACAACACTGATATTTGGTAACTGAGCTATAAGTATAAAGTCAGGGACATTTGCGAGTCATTGTGTTGGCCAGTGTACAGACCAGGGTGTGTAAGGGTTCATAAACACGTCATCCTTCCTGTACTAAGGACACAAGAAAGGAAAAGACACAAGAAAATAACCGATGTGTTGATTGTACATCTGAGAGCAACAGTCAGGCAAGTGGACAAGGCCTAATGGGGGATGCAGGAAATCCTGTCCATGCTCACTATGAAGACTTCTCTTGTCTAGCCCCCTCGTTCTGATGTCATTAGTCACGGCAAAACTGTGCTGACAAACCTCCTGATATTTAGACCCATTATCCAAATGTTTCTGCCTCCCCTGGTGGAACAAATAGGTTTTCTTAACCACGACTCACAAGCAAGCTGAGAGTAAGGAAACGAGTAGGTAAGCCAGCAAATCAATTTGGCTTGATGGTATTTTGATGTTTATTTTTTATTTTTTATACAGTCTGAGTTTCAGTTACCGGCAGATGCCAATGAGGCATGCGTACAGCATCTCAGAGAGAAGTACTTGGATCCAGTCTCATCTCAAGGGAAGACCCACTCCTGACTGGAGGTCTCCCTGCCTGGCCAGGGCTCTCTCCTTGGTGGGACACGGGAGGATCAGCTCTGACGAGCTGAAGTAGCCCGTTACACGCGGGTCACTATCAAACCACTCCACGGCACAAGCAAAACTCAAGCAAAACCCCAAAGCTATCGCATTATTGGAGGGAAAATAAGAGACTTTAGGGGATTATCGGGCTTTTTTTCGACTGAATATCCGAACGTGAGGTGGGGATGAATAAGCATTTGCGGAAAATCCTCTTGTATTTGTGGATATACTGTCAAGTCTGGTGAAAACCTGTTCCCCCCCCCCCCCCCCCCCCCCCCGTTCTGTGTTGTTGTGTGTGTGTTTGACAAGGGATTAAGCCCCTTTGAAAGGCATGCCTGATGGATGTTCACTGTGATGGACCAGGTAGACCTTATTGCAAAGGAGAGAGGGAGGAACGGGGAGGGAGAGAGAGAAAGATAGAGAGACACAAGGGGATAAGAGTGACACAGCAGACTGACACAGTGAGACAGAATGTGACAGACGGCAGGCACACTGAGACAGAGAGAGAGATAGTGAGAGAGGAAGAGGAAGAGAGAGAAAGAGAGAGGAAGAGAGAGACAGAGACATATTAGGAAGAGAGAGAGTGGGATGAAAAGAGAGATAGAGATAGAGAGAAGAAGAGAGAGAGAGTTAAAGAGGGAGGGAGGGAGATAGAGAAAGATCGGAAGAGAGAGACCAGAGAGAACGGGGAAGACAGATATAGGGCGGTAGAGACAGCACCTCGCTAGTGTTCTGAAAATGAAAAACAAACAGTAGTGTGTCTAGCCTAAGCGAACGACTGATTCCACCTCTTCATCTGTGTAAATGTCAACTAAGATCCTCCACACTGCAAAACACAGCTCCTCTACCACCCCAGTTTCCACAATACCGAGATAGAATCCACTCCTCCGCACACGATTTACACTTAAATCAACACTTTGAAGAAGGCCGTTTTGGCAGCTATAGTTGTATCCACTTCACAGAGCATGTAAGAATTAGGAAAGAGACCATCTGGCTAGCCAGGCAGCCCTAGACTGGGATAGAAAAAGACTAAGGGCCAAGCCTGCATAGATAAGATATCTCCCTCTTCACAGGGTTGGATAGCCTGTAGAGATAAGATGACATCACTCAGCCCCTACCATCGTGGCAACACCTACCAGCTCGGACAGAAGACACAGTGAGCCGAGAGACCAGACGGGAGACAGGCTACTTCTTGAGGTTCTCTCCGGAGTAAGCTGGAGACCCCCTAGAGGGTTTGAAGGAGGTCAGAAGGTTCCTTCTAACTTGAGATCGACTGCTTTTCATCATGTGGTCCAGAGGGAGAGAGGGCTTAATCTTATTGTCTGAATGCCAAACAGATGAACCTCCCAGAACGCTCTTTACATCCTCTACTGAAGCTGAAGGGATTCCTCTGAAGTCAATGCTCCAAGCAATATTCCTATATATAGATATATATATATATATATCTATATATATATTAAAAAACTGATATGTATGCAGTTTGATGAATGATTTGTCTGAATGGAGCTGAATTCCCCCGCTCTTGACTTCCTATGACTTTGTGTTCTTGTCTCTCTGATCTGAGTCCGAACTCGGATCCACCTCAGCCCATGTCTGACCAATGAAAATGGAGAGTGATGGGCACCTGACACACTCTTGCTCTCCGGGAATGGTTCCCATCTGGGGTGGGTGGGGGGGGGGGGGGGGGTGGCGGTGGGGTTGGTGGGGGCGTTGGAGCAGCCCGACTCACGCCTGCAGCTGCTACCTTCCACCGTGTGGCTCGGAGACCCCCATCGCAATCCGAGGGGCAACCCGAACATGTCGCTAGTAACACAAACTGGTGTGTCGTTCATAACTCAGCCTTGTCTGTCAGCAGTTGCCTATCTTTAATGAACCCTGACTTTAATCAACACATGTCATACGTGTTTTTTTCTCTCCTTTGTGCGTCTGATATTTTTAGACAAGGTTTATTCTCAACGCGCATTTTAATTTGGTCTAGCATTCTCGAAATTGCAAATTTAGAGTAAAGGAATAGGCCCTATGTTAATATCTCTTTGAAGATGGAGTCCAATTGGCAATTCTTCGGGACTTAGTGATCCTGTATTGAACGCAGCGTTGGAGAGATACTGCAAAGTCAGCTTAGCAACATTGCGCTCCCTCCAGTCTAAGGTTGAATAAGACTTGCATCTCACACCCCTCTCTCTCTCTTCTCTCTCTCTCTCTCTCTCTCTCTCTCTCTCCTCTCTCTCTCTCTCTCTCTCTCTCTCTCTCATGTTCTCTTTTTCAACCTCTGTCTCCCAATGGGAAGGCCCCCACCCACCCTCTCTCACTGTCTCTCACTCTTCCTCTCTCTATTGCTCTCTCTCTCTCTCTCTCTCCTCTCTCTCTCTCTCTCTCTCTCCCTCTCTCTCTCTCATGTTCTCTTTTTCAACCTCTGTCTCCCAATGGGAAGGGCCTTTTGATCTGTTTGTTTATGACTGTAGGGCTGGAGTTGTGTGTTTAACCCATGCCCTGTGTGATTGTGTCTGAACCTAGCTGGATTCGTTGTCATTCTCTGTGTGTCTGGACTCTCGTGGTGCATCACGTCTTTGATTGGCTGACTGGCTGTGTACCATCCAATCCGAGAAGGATAACAGAACAGGCACACCCTTGTCTGGAACT
>NC_090073.1:3796656-3818036 GCF_038355195.1 Osmerus mordax | reverse complement strand
AGGAACATTTCATTAGCGCTGACATATTCTCGATAGAAATCACAAATATGTCTGCATGTAAACACCCACCATCTGTAATATCAGTATCAGTGATGGAATTAGACAACATCTGAACTCGTCCTGTCAAGTCTGCATCTACAGATTTCATGTGAGATCTCCTTACAGCTGGAGACAGGCTGGGACTATACGTTGTGATAGCCTTACCCGTATACTGAACCATACAGATGGTCATTTTCAAATTAAATGTATTTAATTTACAAAACGTTGACTCATTTGCGTGCTGTCTCAACCGAGTATCTGTCAATGATAGCCTTCATAAATATAATAAACTACTGGATACAGAAGCTAACCCGCATATTGAACGATATAAAAAATATTATGATATATTATTAAATATTATGCTTCAAGCAGCAACAAAAAAGAAATGGAATTGTGTAGTAAAGTAGCTCGCCAGGATTACATTGGGCACTCTTAACTAATCTTCGTTAAATTGTAGCAACCGTTGGATCCAGATTACTTTCTCTACGGGGCGGTTTAATACAGGGCAATGACATTGGCCGATGTCGATTTTCTAAGTGCTTGATTTACGCAGCATCCAGATCGATAGAAAAACTTTGTTAGGGGGTCGTTAGTCCGGTTGCATTCCCGGCTACTCACCATCAACGAGAGGGATACTCATGTTTTATGAATTAATCCAGTTGCTGTATAATTCCAGAGGAATGATTCCTGTTCTCGGAGCCAGTATATCCGCTCAGTGTTGCTACCGTTAGATAAGTGCAAATCCAGGGCACGGTTAGTCACACTCGGCTCCCTCACATTCAAACTTCAGCCAGAGGTTGTCCTGAAGAGGCCGACTGGAGAGCCCCGTCTCCGGAGGAAACCACGTTCAGTCATTTGGGCACAGCGAGTAAAACAAACTATTATCCAACCTGGGGCCGCAGAAGAACCGAGGGCAAGGACGCTCACACGCCCTCCAACAAAGCTCAGAGTTCCGCAGGAGTACACGATCAAAAACGGAGGCGAAATCAGAAATGAATCCACTGATGCAGAGATATAGATCGAGTCCGACTTCTGTGTTGCTGCATTCCGAAGTACACGAGGCTCAGTGAGAGGGTTGGATGTTGGCCGCACTGGCGCGCGTACAGTTTGCGCTCGCATGGGGAGGCGGAAAAGGGAAAGGCGGGGCAGCGAGACCGAAGTGCGCTCAAGAGAGAAAGAGAGAGCGAGAGGAGAAAGGGAGAGAGGGGGGAGAGAGAGAATTCAAAGATTAATGTTTCATGGGTCTGAATAAGGGACTGTGCGCGCTGATGAATGTTTTATGATATTTGGGGGTTTGGCGTGAGGTGAATCTATTTGGATCCGACAGCGCAGTGCACGCAAATGCATACAGGAACACACTTAAAAGGATAAAGGTTAAAGGCGACCTGTGCCACTCAGCACGGGCGGTCTACTGTGTAAACATTGAGATGTCCGCATGATGTGGGCCATGACATCTCAGTGAGACACCGCTCAAGCACCCACATTGGGCCCCATGATAGATGATATTATAATCTAGTGTATAGGATAACAGCAGGATTAGTGACGTGTCTGACATGCAATGCACGTTTTATCAGTACATTTTACCATTATTCAATATTCTCAAGCTTTTTCTAACCAATCGACAATATCATGTGAAGTGTATTGAGATAAATTCAGACGATTAGTGGATGAAGTAAAGCTTTTGTTGTGGTTAGATCTACACCAGTGAGCTGCAATGCTGCTGAAGCTTATTAAATCGAAGACCAGTTCCAAAGACTAGTTCCCCGTGGCCGTCTTGATGGTGGATCTATACAAATATTTTTGGGTGACATGCGCCGCCTACCGGTAGACTTTGTCGACTTACATGATATTGTCTCAGGAAAATAATTGAGAAAACAATGCGTTCAGCGTGTTATAACGCTGCGAACCCTTCTTGAATTAAATGAAAACAATCAAATAAATACACCGCTGGGATTGACCTCCACATCTCACATGCCTCATAAATGCATCTCATAAAATGTTGAATAAGCAGTAGGCCTAACATATACCAACCAAAATGAGGGACACAAATACATAGGCCCCTACTGCATATAGGGAGATAAGGGATGGTTTCACCTTTATATTCTAAACTCATCTCCAGCGGCAAAACAAACATATGGAGCTCTAGATACGGTATCAAACCATCGAAGAAGTCCTTTGGGTTTCACCAAACCACAAGAGTCCATGTGGTTTCACATAGCATGTAGCCCATATACTTATTTAGCTGGTTCAACAACAAGCCAGAAGTGACGCAATTAAATATCCTTTCAACTGCTAGAGAAAATAGTTAACTGGTCTGGCCATGCTAAGCTGTACATTTTTGTCTAGTAGAGGTAGTGGATCTATTAAATTACAATTAATTAAAAACCATATGTCCATATTGTAGCCTACGCTAACTGTAAATAAACTAGCCGCTGGTACATTATGCAGAGAAAAACCTGAAAGAGCTTGACTTAACTGAGCTTTATCTTTGACCTTGGGTTGGCTGAGAGGCCTTCTACTGGGAAACATACGCGATGTCGAGACTTTATGCGCATAGAATTCATCCGTTTTTTTTTTCAGTCAACATAAAACCTCATTCATCATCATCATTTTACAAACTGCCATCGTTGGGGACAAACAAATCTTATTTTCTTCCTCCTTCTCCAAAATCGTAGTGTCCGCTCGCAGTGCTCCTTGCTCTTGCTCATTAAGACAGGAGCAGATATCCATCGGGCTCTGGCCAAGCTTCTGTCACCATTAAAATCCTCTGACAGCTAATTTTACAACCCGGCCGGACAACACAAGGGCGGTGATGGAATTGTTTTGCAGTTCTGTCCAGAACCTCATTAACTCATTGGAATAAAGACAATGCAGACTTGTTCGCATTAAGCTGTAATTACGCTGATTCCCTGCCTTTCTCTCTCTCTCTTTTCCATTTGCCAGTTTAATTAGATTCTCCTTCTCAAACATGCTGTGTGACTTGGACTCCGACTCGTAAATGAAGGAGAGGGACGTACGTCTCTTGAGCAGCATGCGAGAGCGGGAGAGGCCGCTTCACTGATGGAGAGGCCATGCAAACACGGCATGTCTCCCCGTGAGTCATTGGTTATCAGCACGACAAGGCTACAATCCTCCAGACTGTCACTGGCAGTAAAGGACAAGCAGGAGGAAATTTATTCCCCGCATTTTAACGTGGCGTCTGACCTTGGCGTTCCTCGAGAGTGAGCACATGGCGGCAGAGCCCCCGTTCTTCTCTCCGGGGGATGCTGGTCTGGTCTACCGGGTGACTCGGGGACGCCAACGCCAGATGTCCCACTAGGATTTCCTGGGCTGCCTCACAATCAATGATTCATCAGCTGTTTTCAAGTTGAGGATTTAGAACTACAGTAATTGCAGTATTAACTGAGCTGTAGCCTTTGATGCGTGTATCGTATCCTTTCCTCATATAATCTAGGACTGTCTGCTTGTTTGACCTTCAACCTGAGGGTCGTGTTGTTCTCTAGGTGAGAAAAACCGAATCCTATTTGTTTTCAGTCCCCATGTAGCAGATTGATAAGAATGGAAATAAACCAGATTAAGTGAAACAGCGGTGCTCCGCAGAGTGATAAACATGATCTCCCCAGGCCCACATGTGGATACTCCTGGAAGAGAGGGATGAAGGGAAGACAAGGTGGGCTGGCAGACCGCAGATCCCTCTCTAGCTCTTTCTTTCTCTCCGTCTATCTTTCTCACTACATCTCTCTCTTTCGCTTTCTCTGTCTCTCTCTTGCTCACTCTCTTTAACCCTCCGCTCCTCGTTTCCTTAAGTCCCGTTCATTCCAGATGATTTGAGGGTTTAATACCGCCTCCATGGTAGATTAAGCAGATTACAGCGTGTCTCCAAATGGAATTAGGTAATTTGCTTCACTTCATTCAGTGTAATCTCTTACTCATCACCCTGACTATGGTTTCACCTCAGCACCTGGTGTCTATTACAACTCTCATGGTTTAGAGCGGATTGTGGTTTGTTGAATATCAATATTAAGAGTACTAGGTACATTTATTTGAGTATAATTCCTGGTATGTACAAAGCTTGTTTTACGCTCTTATTTAATGAAGGAACAATTGTTTGACAAACAACTGAGTGCCCAGCGTTTCAATCTTTCAAATAATCAAGTTGGAATTAGGATCAGGGCATGACATAGAATACGTTGTTTACAATTATACTCAACTTTACTGTTGCAAAAGTGAAGAGAGTATCAACCATGTGATGATCTTGTAAAAATTCATATTAAGATTGGATTATAGTCATTTTTATTTCTACAGTTATATATCTTTCATGCATTGTTGTATCTGTAAAACAAATCCCCATTACCATTGCGGCATTTTCCGACATATTTTTTTATATCTAAGATACAGTATTTGCAATGATAGCAAAGAGGCTTTTTTCAATTGGTGTACTGTCAATTTCTTAGAGTCAAAATGCAATATCTCCTACACCAGTGGATGAATGGTATTGTGACTGGACAATTATCATATAATGAGATCTGCTTACTCTCAATATTACAGATATACATATGACATACTACACATGTGGATATATGTTAGGAGACCTCATACCTGCTATAATTTCATATTTTATATTTTTACAAAATAACACTTTTCAAATAATATAACACTTTACATCCAGCAAAATCACCAAATGTAATCACCACTGGAATACATTAGAAGTTATATTTAAATACAGTAAGCCTCCAAAAGAGGATCACAGAATGATAAAGACAGATAATGTGTTACTACTTTATATAAATAAATATATAAAAAGTTGACCCATGAAACTGCTTCCATTTTCAGATCCTCTCACTAATCTGGCATGTGTGCTTGCATAACGATTCATTTTCTTTTTACTCTCTTTGTCTGGCAAGAGGGTCGGAACCTCCTTAGCAAGCGAGTAACGGCGCTAAGGCCTCAACTGATCTACTGCTGTTGATGCACAGCTAGTCGAGAGCAAACTTACTAAGCGTACTTCACAGTGAGAACCTTTCCCTCTTCTCCTGTGGAGGGAACCGTGGGTTTCAAGTCAGGGAGGACCATCCGTGTCAGAGTGAGACACTTCAGGTTCTGAGGCAGTCCCCTGGGCCTGGGGCATCTGGCAGGGCTGGGTCCTCTCCCCATCCAAGCTTGGATTTCAGCAGCTGAGGGGAGGTCAGGTGAAGAAGTTGGAGAAGATCTGACTGGAGATTTGAAGAACTTGACAAGGAACTGAGCTGAGCACGAGAGCCACAACTGTTCTATGCCCACTTTCTGGCAACGTTGTTTTTTATCGTGGATTTGATTTGTGAGGTGAAATGTTGCTGGAGAAAGTTCCTTACCTTTTACTACAGTTAATTAAAACAACACAGATTTGTAAAATTTGTTTTCAGTTGCTTGATTATGTTGATTACAGTAACATTTGATTTGAGAAGCTGCCTGACTTTAACATTTTTCCCCTCAGAACCATTAGCCTTCCTCCCTGGTTTCCTGGAACACATGCAATTGCTGAATATCATGTGAACGTGAGTAGCTTATGAGCTTAGCACTTCAGAGGAATTAATTAACAATATGTGCCATAAAATCAATTACATTATACAACTGAGAAAATGTGTACGTGTTTGAACGTCCTCTTGGATCCCTCACAGGCTTCCACTGTCAGGGGCGCCGCCAGGAATTTCGGGCCCCATGGCAAAAATTGTAAGTGCCCCCCCCCAAGTGGTTTATATAATATAATATAATTTTATATTACTTTTTGCCTATTTTTTGGGGCCCCTGTCAGTCAGGGGCCCTTAGAATTGTCCTAACTTTTTCCCCTATACGGCGCCCCTGTCCACTGTGCAAACAATAAGGGGTGTCATGAATCAAGATGGCTGTGAAGAATGCAATCTAATTGGCCACATTCTGAACTCTGCTATCCCTTAACTGACAGACAATGATGGATGACTCCCATGTCCTTCTGGAATGACCTTAATAAACCCCACCACAGCGGACATCTGTGAATCACACATACATGGTCGAACCCCTTGCCGGGAAGAGTCATCATGCAAGTGGAACTACCAGATGACTTATGACTTATGTTATGACTTATGTTATGTACATACCAGTAAGTACATAACATACAGGTATCCAACAAATACCTGAAATCCAAATTCAAATATGTACTTTATCGATACTTTGAAGTCATAGAATTGAAAACAAATTGAATACATAATTTCTCTGTTGCCATTTTTGGCAGCATAACATGACCAATTTTGAGTAAATTACACTGTAAAACTTATTTGACTACATCTTATTGGTAGGCATTTTCACATTGTCTATCTCTGGTCTCCTACCCATTATTGGTGTTGTTCTGGTGTTGTCCTCCTAGCTAGAAGTCCTCAGTGTGTCTCCTATAGCTAGCTGTCCTCTGTGTCTCCTATAGCTGGAGTCAGGTGGCTGAGCGGTTAGGGAATCGGACTAGTAATCGGAAGGTTGCTGGTTCGATTCCCCGCCGTGCATAATGATGTTGTGTCCTTGGGCAAGGCACTTCACCCTACTTGCCTCAGGGGACTGTCCTTGTACTTACTGTAAGTCGCTCTGGATAAGAGCGTCTGCTAAATGACTAAATGTAAATGATAGCTAGCTGTCATCTGTGTCTCCTACAGCTAGCTGTCCTCTGTGTCTCCTAAAGCTAGCTGTCCTCTGTGTCTCCTAAAGCTAGCTGTCCTCTGTGTCTCCTAAAGCTAGCTGTCCTCTGTGTCTCCTAAAGCTAGCTGTCCTCTGTGTCTCCTACAGCTAGCTGTCCTCTGTGTCTCCTAAAGCTAGCTGTCCTCTGTGTCTCCTAAAGCTAGCTGTCCTCTGTGTCTCCTACAACTAGCTGTCGTCTGTGTCTCCTACAACTAGCTGTCCTCTGTTTCTCCTACAGCTAGCTGTCCTCTGTGTCTCCTAAAGCTAGCTGTCCTCTGTGTCTCCTACAACTAGCTGTCGTCTGTGTCTCCTACAGCTAGCTGTCCTCTGTGTCTCCTACAACTAGCTGTCCTCTGTTTCTCCTACAGCTAGCTGTCCTCTGTGTCTCCTACAGCTAGCTGTCCTCTGTGTCTCCTAAAGCTAGCTGTCCCCCCTGTGTCTCCTAAAGCTAGCTGTCCTCTGTGTCTCCTACAGCTAGCTGTCCTCTGTGTCTCCTACAACTAGCTGTCCTCTGTGTCTCCTACAGCTAGCTGTCCTCTGTGTCTCCTACAGCTAGCTGTCCTCTGTGTCTCCTACAGCTAGCTGTCCTCTGTGTCTCCTACAGCTAGCTGTCCTCTGTGTCTCCTACAGCTAGCTGTCCTCTGTGTCTCCTACAACTAGCTGTCCCCCCTGTGTGTCCTATAGCTAGCTGTTCTCAGTGTCTCCCACTGCGAGCAGTCCTCAGTGTGTCTCAGGAGGGGTGTGGCCCTGGGCTACAGGCCATCTCCAGAAAGGTCAGTGGTAGCTCTCTGGACACATGAGGAGAAGCCAATTAACACACACGCTGAATACTGCATTATTTATTTTAGGATGAGCCTGAGGAAGAACAAGGAGGGAAGGATGGAGAGGGGGAGCGAAGGATCAATGGAAACGTGGAGCTTAATTACTGCAGGCAAAGCAGGGCCTCTACCCAGGGTATAATCCCTGGATCGGACTCAAGCAGATAGTCCAGCCCCAAAACCAATACTTTCCGGAACATTCCTCTAGCCCCATGTAGACCACAGCAACCACTTGCATCAAGGAAAGATTTTTCTCTCCACACGGTCCATTTGCCACATGATGAAAAACAAAGGAAATGTTTAACCAAAAGGCCATAATTGACGTTTTAAGTGGAGAACAAATTAATAGCCGCAATTAGAAAATACCGCGCTTGACAAATTATGAGCCAAGACTGTGTTTTTGTGCCATGCGACTTGTGGCTTCACCCAACACAAAACCAGTTAAATTTGTGACAACTTCATTGAGCAAACAGCACGATTACATGAGAAAGACGTGTTAGCACCTCAACCTTACATCAGACTTCGACCATGGCCCTCAATTGAGAACAATTAACATCACATGCTTCACCTGTGCTCTGTCTAGTTGACTGTGTGTATGTCCTGTCTGTTCCTGTGATACCTGCCAGATGATGTTGGTGTTTTTCCTGATCGTTTCCTGCTTTCCTGTGTCCAGTTCCTGTCCAGAACCCTGCCTGTCTGTTTAGTTCTGTTTCTGTTTGGTTTTTGAACTCATTACTGTCCCTGGATTTCGAGCCTGCCTGCTGTTGTTGTACACGCTTATTGTGTGGATCAAAACCTCACATCTTTAATGTCCTTGGTCTGCGACAAGAATATTTTCATGAGCCGTGACTGCGGCGTTTAAAGCATTTAGACGTTTCCGGGCTATCTTGACGGATGTCCTCTCAAAAATAATCGGAATATAATTTACTCGACATTCAGAAAAAAGCGAAGGTACATGTTCTTTACGATTACCGTTTAAGATAATGATCCAGAAACTATTTCAAGTATGATTCTAACTGTCAGGCCAGAGGACAAGGACATGGATTTGTTTTTCAGTGGCACTGCGCCATGTGAAGAACATGGCTGAAAGCAGCTCTAATGAGCACGAGCCGAGACATAGTAAATCATCTGTAAGATGTTAAAAAGTGAAAAAGTATCTATTTATATCGTTATCATTATGTATATGATATTCATAAAATTATGTGAGTCACACGTGGAAATGTCTTGTGTTCCTCTGCAATCTGTTAAATTAAATGTCAAATCAAATCCCTGTGGAAAACCATGGAAGGACAGGATGTTTTCGAAAGAAATAAGCCTTAAACACTGAAAGGTGTTTCGTGAGGTGTCATAGTGCTGTGTCAGTAATAACTTGCTCTGACGTTCCAGTAAAAGTTAAACCCTTGTCGTTATTTAAGGATTAACCCTAACCAAGCTAGGTCAAAACTTAATCACAACCTCACCCCACACATAGTGAATGGTCTGAGTGAGCCACACAAAGTTATCTCAATGGAACCCCAATAAACAAGGCTCCATAGTGTAGGACAACAGGTTCAAGTTGAAACATAGGATAGTGCAACAGCACTGTCTCCAGCCTGCTGGGCCGGCTGGATCTGCTTGAAAGAGCCTGGCTAAAGAGAGTCACGACCGTGAGGGCGTATCGGTTTAAAAGACCTGCGTGTGAATCCCAATCTCTCGCCCCAGGCAGGGTCAAGCCCCCCCCCTCTCACCACTGATCCTCCCACCCCTCCTACCCCTCCCACTCCTCCTCCCCGCTACATGAAGGAGCACATAGACCCTGACCCGGGGGCCTGAAACATGGATCTAAGAGGTGGCACGCCTCCGGCCTCTACTACAGCTCCATCGACCACAGGAGCGAGCGCAGCGGTCAATACGCCCAGACCCAATTAAGGCCTCTCTCTGGGCACGGTCAATGGTGTAATTGCAATGCCTTTCAGGAGTCATTTGATACAGTTAACCAAGTGTGTGTGTGTGTGGCTCTTTTTGGTTTCAGTGATGCTCCCACAGCAAGTCATGCAGGACAGTATGTCAGGGACGAGGTCAACTCAACAACAGCGGCGTTTTCGCGGGTTAACGCGCTGAAAGAGCTGGGTCGACACGTCGGATCAACACGAGGTACAGGAGCTTGGGAATCATTCCTCTGTCTGTGACGCGCCCGCGCAACATGTCCATCATTCCACCTCCACACAGGCCCCCGCTGAGAGCGCCGGGTCCAACATGGACGCCTGTGTTATTCGACCGCCGATCAAACCCGGAACCACAACCACGTCATAACATCACAGCTTGAGTTCACTTTCTGAGCCTCAAGCCAGCAGACCACGGAGAAGTTGGATCCGTCACGGATGTTTTTAACGTGACGAAACAGGATAAAGGCGCTCCCTTATCTTTCCCACTCCTAAAACATCCACTTCCTATGATCTAATAGCTCATGATTCTACAGACTCTGTCTTACGTTACTTCAGAGCCCACCAAAGGTCAGTCCAGCCCTTCACCACTCGGTGCTGGCCTCACCAGGGAAATTAATGTCTGCAGTCCTAAATCTCTCCGTCAGCATGTCATTCCTCTGGTCTCCTTTTTGGAGGACACCGTTCCGAGGTAAACATTAAAGAAGGAAGCCCAGGCACACAGATGAGCACTCGTGTCGATGTAGTGCATGGCTTGTTTTCTGATTAGTGTTTGTCTTTGTTTTTCAACACTTGATAGATGAGGAGGACAGGTGGATCTCCCTGGTCTATTTGACATGTTGAATAAACAATCTCCTAGTGTTGGATATCATGTTGGATGGGCCATCTCCCAGGGGTTGGATGTCGAGTTGGATGGACCATCTCCCACGGTTGGATGTTATGTTGAATATACCATCTCCCAGGGTTGGATGTCGAGTTGGATGGACCATCTCCCACGGTTGGATGTTATGTTGAATATACCATCTCCCAGGGTTGGATGTCGAGTTGGATGGACCATCTCCCACGGTTGGATGTTATGTTGAATATACCATCTCCCAGGGTTGGATGTCGAGTTGGATGGACCATCTCCCACGGTTGGATGTTATGTTGAATATACCATCTCCCAGGGTTGGATGTCGAGTTGGATGGACCATCTCCCACGGTTGGATGTTATGTTGAATATACCATCTCCCAGGGTTGGATGTCGAGTTGGATGGACCATCTCCCACGGTTGGATGTTATGTTGAATATACCATCTCCCAGGGTTGGATGTCGAGTTGGATGGACCATCTCCCACGGTTGGATGTTATGTTGAATATACCATCTCCCAGGGTTGGATGTCGAGTTGGATGGACCATCTCCCACGGTTGGATGTTATGTTGAATATACCATCTCCCAGGGTTGGATGTTGTGTTGAATGGACCATCTCCCACGGTTGGATGTTATGTTGAATATACCATCTCCCAGGGTTGGATGTCGAGTTGGATGGACCATCTCCCACGGTTGGATGTTATGTTGAATATACCATCTCCCAGGGTTGGATGTTGTGTTGAATGGACCATCTCCCACGGTTGGATGTTATGTTGAATATACCATCTCCCAGGGTTGGATGTTGTGTTGAATATACCATCTCCCAGGGTTGGATGTTGTGTTGAATGGACCATCTCCCAGGGTTGGATGTCGAGTTGGATGGACCATCTCCCACGGTTGGATGTTATGTTGAATATACCATCTCCCAGGGTTGGATGTCGAGTTGGATGGACCATCTCCCACGGTTGGATGTTATGTTGAATATACCATCTCCCAGGGTTGGATGTCGAGTTGGATGGACCATCTCCCACGGTTGGATGTTATGTTGAATATACCATCTCCCAGGGTTGGATGTTGTGTTGAATGGACCATCTCCCACGGTTGGATGTTATGTTGAATATACCATCTCCCAGGGTTGGATGTTGTGTTGAATATACCATCTCCCAGGGTTGGATGTTGTGTTGAATGGACCATCTCCCAGGGTTGGATGTCGAGTTGGATGGACCATCTCCCACGGTTGGATGTTATGTTGAATATACCATCTCCCAGGGTTGGATGTTGTGTTGAATGGACCATCTCCCAGGGTTGGATGTTGTGTTGAATGGACCATCTCCCAGGTGTCCTGCAGGGGACTAGAAGGAGCAGCTTTGAGAGTTTGATGTTATTGACATTATTGATTATCAGTCTGACACCCCGTGATCGGTCCACCAGGAGGGATGATGGTTACTTGATGTGCCGATGTTCCTCACGGCTCACAGACCCAGCGGATGGGGGCAGTTCAGTGCATGCGACGAGGACGACCTAACCTTCCGCTGAGCTTTTCATCCACGTTGTGTTCATTCAAATGAGGCATGATAGATCAGACCGCCAAATGTCAAGGTGGCGGTCTCTGTGTCGCAACAGCATCACCCAGTAGGCAATTAGACCCGCGTGGCATTATATCAATTATTGGCTGCGACGAGTATGAAAGGAGAGCACAGCCAGTTCCCCGGCGTCGCTCAGGACAACGATGAGCTTCTCTGTCCTCCTCCGTGTGCCCTCTGCTGAGATATTTGAATCTGTTGGATTTAGCAGCGAGGGAGTGATTCATTACCACAAGGCTAAATACAGCCTTGCCTGTCCAGTTGCTACATTAGACCGCTCTGCGAGACTATAAATCACAACCCCTGCTAATGGAGGCTTAACTTTTTTTGGCCGTTTCGGTCCTTTGGTAGGGAGGTTAGGACACAGGCAGACAACACACGACACTCCTTTTAAGACAAAATGAAGCCGTTATAATTCGATTGAGACCAAAGTGCTCGATTAGGCATCGCTAGGGGAGGGTTGGGTTACGACAAATTCAAAGTTATATTTCCGTTACGGAAGAACAGACATTTCCAAGGAACGGGGGCTGCTTTGTTGTGTCTGGTGCTGCAGCATTATCACATTGGTGCTTTGTTTTCCTACTTGTATTGAACTGATGCTTTGAGTTTGCCAAAGTGCTCTCTATCGCAGTCAACGGCTTAAACGTCGCTAACGTTTACGGATGTGGCCTATTCCGTTACCAAAACAAGTTCCAAGATATTGTATAATTCATACTCTGTCAAAGGCATCATCAGAACATTCTATGTCAGTCTCCAGACTGCTGACAACCAGATTCTCTGGCGAGAGAGTCGCTATCATCCCAGACTGGACCTGCCTCGTCTTCGCCACGGTGCTAATCTCAGATGACAGCGAACGTGGATTCATCCCATTCATTCCATTGACATCGCCCACGCAGACGCGCCCGATTGTGTTCCACATCTCACACCTCCGGCATCGACGTGTGCCTGCTTCTGATAGGGCGGGAGGGCGGCGGGGGGGGGGGGGGGGGGGGAGGGGGGATAAACCACAAATCACAGATATGAAGTCTCACAAAGAGTCCTCTGAGTCCGCCATCCGAGCAGAGCGGTCTCACTGTCCCGGCAATGGGGATCGATACCGTTGATGTGTGTCGGTGCGGAGTGGAGCTGGCGTAGAGCTGGGAGCTGAGCTTGTTTCTTCAGGGCTGCAGGGCTATCTGATTCAGAGGATGGCTGACCACTACGGCCCTTCCGTCCCACAGCGGGAGCCCCGGGGCGTTGACAAGTTCACGCGAGGCAGCAGACACTCGGATCACATCCGATCTGGATGATTGAAAGACTGCACATTGGAAGTGTTGCGACTGAAGGGGTGACAGGACGAAAATGGGGTTAGCGTGTGTCTGTGAGTGTGTGTCTGTGTGTGTGTGTGTGTGTGTGTGTGTACGTGTCTGTCTGTGTGTGCCTGTGTGTGCGTGTCTGTGAGTGTGTGTGCGTGTGTGGGTTTGTGTCTGTGTGTGTTGTTGTGGGTGTCCGTGTCTGTGTGTGTCTGTCTGTGAGTGTGTGTGTGTGTGCCTGCGTGTGTGTGCATGTGTCTGTGAGTGTGTGCCTGTGTTTGAGCGAGACCGGGAGTTTAAACACGACCAGGCTATCATCACACCTCATTTGCACTTGGTTGAACGACTGTCATCGCTGTTTCGTGACATGCTGATGTGTGACCAGGAAATAAATTCCAGTGTCCCAATTGCGTGTAGGATTAGGCATCTGTAAATGTGAGCCGGTCAGAGGTGCTCAATGCTGAAAGCTTTGTGCACAGCGCTTTGTCTTGATGCTAATCTCATATTTGTGTGTCAAAGGATTTGTTTCTGTTGATGTAGCGTCAGTCTTACTGTACTGTTCTGTGCCACTGTCTCCAATGCTTACCATGCACTGACCTACAGTATCCTGACGAGATGTAACCCCTTGTTGAACCCCCCTGGCTGTCTGTGTGTGAGGGTGTGTGTGTGTGTGTGTGCATGTGTGTGTCTCCCCTCAGGCATGATACTGTATGTATGCAGACTGCTGTTTGCGATGGGATTCAAGTTCAGCCCACCCATCCATAGTCCAGTATGGCAATACATGCTAACGCTATGTGGTGAGTGGTTTGTAGAGTTTTGTTGATAAATCCACACCCACCTCCACTTCCTCCCCTGAGGAAGTATTTGATTCATGTGCTGGACACGCACCACTAATCGGATCATGATGAAGGCTTCCTGTTTTAGCCCTGCTTTCGGCCTGTGTGCGCTAGCTGTTGTGCTATTGTGGTCAGCCCTATGTCGCAACCATAGATCAATATGTCCTTCTCCTTTGTACCCGTCTGTGTCATGGAAAGAACAAAATCCAAGCCGTGCTCTTGACCTGGTTCTGTGGATGTACGGTACGCTGGAACAGCTCGCTCAACTGATATATTTATAACATCCGTCGGATGTTCCAGGGGATGAGTTGCTTGTAAATGTGTTTTTGCAAGATCAGCATGTTCCATCTCGAATCTCAGGCAAGATGTTATTTTCAGTATTATCATGTGTCTTTTTTCTTCCAAGTTGTCAAAACGTGTTAAATGTGCAACCTCACTGTGCGGCTCTGTTAGAACTTAGGTCTTTGTCTTGAGTGAAATCTATTTTGGAAGGCTTTTGGAGTATCATACGCCTGCACCATAGACAGAGCTGTGTACGGAAGCCTTAATCTGTTTCACCTTATCACACAGGGAATTCCTATGCTGTACTTTAGATTTCACTCACCAGCCAGGAAGAAGGGCTTGCATATTCATTCCACATTTTGTATATTTGACCCATTCCACCTGATGTTTCCCATGGCACTCCAGCAGACCTTGGCCAAAGTGAAGTGTGCGGACATTTGTTATTCTTTAGTTCGCACCATAATTTAGTAGAAAAGAAAAGGGTGCACTGGCAATCAATAGGAGGTCAGGCGATGATGGATGGCAGCCAGATTACTAATTTCACCCCAAGAAAAATGATTGCGGCTAGCTACGCCTTAAAGAGGAGCACTGCAGGTCCACGCCAACTCCTCAACCCAGTTCCCTGTTTATACCTCCATCCATCTTCATCTCCGCTGAGCTCTCTCTGACCCCTGCACTCTCGAACCCCTCGCTCTCGCGGACCCCTTCACTCTCTCACCCCTCGCTCCCTCAACCCCTTCGCCCCCTCACTGTGTTACCCCATCACCCCTCCCTCCCTCACCCCCTCATCCCCACACCCTTCAGTTCTCAACCCTCACTCCTTCACTCCCTCACTTCCTCACCGCTAACATAGTCAGTAGGACAGTAGGCCAAGGACAAAATCAACACATATTGGTTTACAAATCTATTGCGGGTCACTGCAGGTTACTCATTTCAGATGTAGATATTAACACCTCTCTTATAACTCTCTAAAAGTGGAAACTGAAGATCGATTTACGCTGGCAAGCAAAGAGATAAAGAGAGAGAGAGAGAGACAGAGAAAGGAGGAGAAGGAGGAAGAAGAGAAAGAGAAGGAGGAGAGAAGATAGGTCAGAGTGAAAACATGGGACACGTCCAACTTTTCTGGGGCCTCTCAATGCTCAGATGAACTCATTAGAAGTTAATTAATCACAGGCATCGATCCGTTGTCACTCTGTCCCTCGCTGCCGAATGGTTGGCCTTGGGCTCAGGTTCTGAGTGGCTCAGAGCCTGAGCCACTCAGAACCTGAGTGGCTCAGAACCTGAGTGGTCTGCCCTGTGGCCACCTGGCACGGCCTGGCCCTGCCTGGCCCTGCCTGGCACGGCCTGGCCCGGCACGGCCTGGCACGGCCTGGCTCGGCCTGGCAAACCGCCGTCGCCACTCAGATTAGAGCCAGGCTTATTTAGTAATAAGTAATAAGTCAATAACACACAGTAACGTTATCAGCATCTCATAAAGGCCTGACTATCTGTTAACTAACGCTCCTCTCATCTTACCATGACCCTAAGCCTAACCTTTACTAAAATGATTAACACTTCGATAGTCTTATTCACACATATTCATGTTTATACCGATGGCTTGGTTCAGGGACATGTGGTCTGCATAGGGACACGTGCAGCTCAATACTGATGCTCCAGAACCCCATATGTTAGTCATTGAAGTTAGACTCTGCATTTCAACATCCTCTGAGCAGTGAGGAGATGGTATTTATAACAGCTTCGTAATTGCTCGGAAGCAGAGTTTGTCGAGGTGTTACCGCAGCACGCGGGTCCCCCCAGGTAGTCCGGCCCTGCTCCATATGCTGTGAGCAGGATCTATAGCGTGGAGGGCTTGTGTTGTGTGGCGAATGCGTTTCCAAGTGAGAAATTGCTTTTTGGCAGAATGCTGACCTCTCCCTGGCTCGCCCCTTTCCAAGAGATCTGTCATCTGTGCTCGGAGTGCAAATAGTGTGGGGGGGACACCCGGACCCAGAGGTGTCGTGCTCAGCACGGGTGCGTGCGCACACACACAACCACACACACACACATACACACGCACACCTTTTGCTCTATGAAGTTATTCAACAGTCGTATTGAAATGGAGTGCGGTCCTCTGCCCTGGAGGTCAAGGGTCATCTTTGAAGTGGTGAATAAATAAAGAGACGAGGGAGACCGTTGCAGGGTTCATGGGTTCGCCACCTCGGAGAACAATGACACCTCCGTGGGCTGCTCAGGTTGGAGTTGGTTGCAAGGCGGGATCCTGCATGCATACCAGCACTTTACAACACTCATGGAAAGGATCGGTTTGTGTTTAACCACGTCCAGTGTTCAGTCGAGATCAAGAACTCCTTGCGATAAAACGAGCAGCTCGCTTTCAGACCCTGTGGTGGTGTGTTTGGGCCGGAGTTACCTCAGGACGGACACGGCCTCACACTCAACGCCCCAGCTATCCAACCCTGTCCTGAAAACCTTCCTTCCTGTCGATTTCTTGCTCCATCTACTGTTATAACTAACCCGATTCCACGCATCAGCAGATTATTACAATGTCACATGACAATGTGGCTTGGTGCGAAAACGTACAGAAATGTGTTTTCCGGGAACAGAGTTGGAGGCTCTGGTCCGACACGGAGCTCCAAGAGGCTGGAGACGGCCGACACAATCCTTCGGGAGACACCCTGATCTGGCCTGATCAGCCTCGGATCCCTGGGCCTCACCCCAAACATGCCCCGTGTTCCCTGGGTCTCACCCCAAACATGCCCCGTGTTCCCTGGGTCTCACCCCAAACATGCCCCGTGTTCCCTGGGCCTCACCCCAAACATGCCCCGTGTTCCCTGGGCCTCACCCCAAACATGCCCCGTGTTCCCTGGGCTTCACACCAAACATGCCCCGTGTTCCCTGGGCCTCACCCCAAACATGCCCCGTGTTCCCTGGGTCTCACCCCAAACATGCCCCGTGTTCCCTGGGCCTCACCCCAAACATGCCCCGTGTTCCCTGGGCCTCACCCCAAACATGCCCCGTGTTCCCTGGGTCTCACCCCAAACATGCCCCGTGTTCCCTGGGCCTCACCCCAAACATGCCCCGTGTTCCCTGGGTCTCACCCCAAACATGCCCCGTGTTCCCTGGGCCTCACCCCAAACATGCCCCGTGTTCCCTGGGCCTCACCCCAAACATGCCCCGTGTTCCCTGGGCCTCACACCAAACATGCCCCGTGTTCCCTGGGTCTCACCCCAAACATGCCCCGTGTTCCCTGGGTCTCACCCCAAACATGCCCCGTGTTCCCTGGGTCTCACCCCAAACATGCCCCGTGTTCCCTGGGTCTCACCCCAAACATGCCCCGTGTTCCCTGGGTCTCACCCCAAACATGCCCCGTGTTCCCCACATCGTTAAGAGCAGCCGTGCCTTCGACGGTAATCACTTAACCCATCGTTCCCCAGCCCCACCTGCGTCCCCACAAACCAACCCCCCTTCAACCACCACACAGGGGAGACTGTGAAAGGATAGATGTGCTTTCCAGGTAGTCACGGGTGACTGGCCTGGGGGCATCGCAATTTTCCCGGGTCTAAATAGCCAATTAGCTGAGACCAGGGGAGCAAAGCTGAGGGCCCATTAGTAATTAGTGGCTGACATTGGCCTGCAAGGTATAAAACTGTGCCGGCTCCCTGACTTAACGTCTGGATCAATGGTTCCAGCCTTGGTTCTCCACTCCTGTGCTTCTCCCAGGGAAATGAGATCTAATTTCACAGGTTCAGGGAGGGGATGTTGCAGTTTTTCAGCCGAGTGCAACTGCAAGGCAATGATTCACTTTGGTACGTCTCCCTGAACTGGTTCAGATAATGAAGAGAGCTCTCGGGTTTTGATAAGGGGCCGGGTTGTGACAAACCGGCTTTGGCAGAGGTTCCAATTATGATAATGAAATTCTCGTTGGAGCCTCAAAGCTCCACCTCAGGGTCAAGGTGAGACCAGTGAACTTCAGCAGGACGTAGCTGAAACAGGAGAGTCCACGTTCTGTCGTGACACAGTAGAACAGGAGAGTCCACGTTCTGTCGTGTCACAGTAGAACAGGAGAGTCCACGTTCTGTCGTGTCACAGTAGAACAGGAGAGTCCACGTTCTGTCGTGTCACAGTAGAACAGGAGAGTCCACGTTCTGTCGTGACACAGTAGAACAGGAGTGGCCACGTTCTGCCGTGACACAGTAGAACAGGAGAGTCCACGTTCTGCCGTGACACAGTAGAACAGGAAAGTCCACGTTCTGCCGTGTCACAGTAGAACAGGAGAGTCCACGTTCTGCCGTGACACAGTAGAACAGGAGAGTCCACGTTCTGTCGTGACACAGTAGAACAGGAGAGTCCACGTTCTGTCGTGTCACAGTAGAACAGGAGAGTCCACGTTCTGCCGTGACACAGTAGAACAGGAGAGTCCACGTTCTGTCGTGACACAGTAGAACAGGAGAGTCCACGTTCTGTCGTGTCACAGTAGAACAGGAGTGGCCACGTTCTGCCGTGACACAGTAGAACAGGAGAGTCCACGTTCTGCCGTGACACAGTAGAACAGGAAAGTCCACGTTCTGCCGTGTCACAGTAGAACAGGAGAGTCCACGTTCTGCCGTGTCACAGTAGAACAGAAGTACCTCGACCAGGTCCTTCTCCTGAGTGATGACGAGGTCAGCTACCGTAGCATAAACAGGACTTCATCCATGCCGAGATCTCCTCGGGTCCGCCTCGTCTCCAAGCTAACCCGTGTCAGCGACAGGCGGCCCAAGCAGGAGACGTCCGAACACGGCATCAGTGAGCAGCGAGCCCAGCTGCAGACGAGGTGGCAGGCTGGCTCACAGCAGAGGGCCCCCCCCCCCCCCTTCTCTCCCCCCCTCCCCTCCTCCCTCCCCCTTACCCTCCCAGCTGACCTACTTACAGAGACACCGGGACACCAGCGCGGGGAGGGGTGCTGGGGGGGGTTGGGGGGGTATTGTGGAATTAAGAGCAAGCCGGGCATGGTGGCAGGAGGCTCCAGGATCCCGCTTACACGTCGTCCTAAAGCTCGGAGAGCAATCACTCAAATTATCGACACGGCCGTTTGTTTTTTTCTCTTCTTTTTTTTGCTTCTTGTTGGACACCCAACAAGAAGCAAATAGATGTCCGTAAATAGATGCAGTGTCGTAAATGGATTCCTTTCCACCGCCGTTTTGGAAGTTGCCGTGCCGTGCTGCGGTACGCAGTCGTTCGGATGCACGAAAGACACACGCGTTTCTTCTTCTTGGTTGTTGTCAACCCTGATGAGGATGGAAATGTATTCATTTAGCTGACGCTTTTAGCCAAAGCATCTTGCAGGGAGGTATTAGAAACGAGGACCTCTTAATCTGCAGTCCAGTACTCCACCACTGAGCCATACATTTACATGTAGTCATTTAGCAGACGCTCTTATCCAGAGCGACTTAGAGTAAGTAGAGGGACATCCCCCAGAGGCAAGTAGGTCAGATGCCTTGCCCAAGGACACAAAGTCATTTTGCACGGCCGGGAATCGAACCGGCAAGCTTGTTGATGCCCATCCATGTTGATGATAATGTGAGATGGGACTGATTCTGTTCTGATGTGGACCAAGTGTTCTGTTTCGGTGGACCAGTGTTAGCTTATTTCAGAAGAGACTGAAGTCCCACTGGTGCCAATTACACTGGCAGCGGTAGTCGTAGGGATCGACCAAAGATAGACCAATCAGGAGTGGAGCAGGACGGTGGAGATAAGGAAGTAGTCCAAGAAGTCGCAAATGTATCACTGGGGGGGAAGTATTTGCAGATGTCTCCACTGACCTTTCTCTCAAAGTCATCCATGTCACCCACAGTCCACTGCAGCGCTGCTGGAAATGGATGTGCCTGGAACCCGAAAAGTCTCAGAGCACGCTTCACGTACTTCAATTGGAATTCTCCGACAGGGATGAAACACATTAACGGGTCTTTCCGTCCGTGCGTCATCATAGTTGGCTGAGAAGGTCACGCAGGGTGGTCCCCTTGAAGGGGAAGCCGATTCTCCAGTCGGACGAAAACAGCCGGGTGCTGAGACTGGTGGTTTCCAACCAGGGGAAGAAGGCGGGGGGGAGGGGAGGGGCGGGTAGGGGGGGGGGGAGGGAGGGAGGGAGGGAGCGAGAGAGCAGTGGGGAGACAGAGGAGGGAGTGAGTGAGGAGGGAGGAGGGCGTTGAAAATGCCAACACCTACAGCCTCATCTGTAAAACACCGAGGTGGCATTTACCTGACAGCACAGTGGGGGGGGGTAGACCCTTCGTCTCGTTTGGATTTCCATCCCTCCGTGTCTCTCTTCGCCCCTCCCCCCTCCATCTGCCCGGTCCTTTCTTCCATTCTATTTCTGTTCCCTCTCTCTCTCTCTGTCTCTTCTCTCTCGGTCTCTCTCTCCTCTGTCTCCCTCTCGCCCACCTTCACGCTTTCTTTCTCTCTCTCTGTCTCCCTCTCTCCTTTTCCCTTTCTGTCACACACACACACACCTTGCCCCCCAGTTCTCCCTGTCTCCATCTCTGCTCCACCCCCCCCCCTCCTTCTCTATCTGTCTCCCTCTCTCTTTCTCACGTCCCGCCCCCTTGTGAGGGTAACGTCTGGTGTGAGGAGCATGCCTGACAGATGACGAAACCAGCTTCCCTATAGAGGTGTCTGGTCAGGCAGTGGCAGTGTGGGCGGTGCACACACACACAGGCGCACACACACACACACACACACACACTAGGGGCTAAATTACCACCATTGATTGTAAAGCTGTGGAGCTCTGACAAAGGCCATGATCACTCATCTTGTTAAAAGCGGATTATCGGCCTGTTTGTATCTTGTTACTCCCATAAAGATTTTTCGTCCTCTTCTTCTCCCTGGTTTAGTGCACGGACCGTTTTTCCTTTTGCCTAATTTGTAACCGTAATCCCTTCTGCAGCTGGTGCAGTCTCAGGGCAGCAGTGGGGATCAGGCAATGAACGCTTTTTTTGGGACCAAAGAAGCCGTGTGCTACATCAGGGAAGGTTTCGGCGCGGTGCTGATGGTGTGCGTCGATTCTGCCACGTCTACGAGCCCACCTCATGCTGTGATGTGTGTGAGG